>NW_028242677.1:0-36974 GCF_964263255.1 Lissotriton vulgaris | reverse complement strand
CCATTTTCCACATTTCTGAAGCATGACGTAATGGGGGGGTGTTATCTCTTTTGTCGAAAATCAGCCGTTTTTGCTCGAACATTAAATGCCTCCAAATGGTATTTAATTAACTTCCCGGGGTGAAGAAACCCTTTTTGAGAACTCAGAGTGAGTAAATTGGCCATTTTCATGCACTTTTAACCATTCCATAAATCTTGTGTTTTGGGCCCCTGGAAGCATGAAAATCACTTTAAACATGCTAATTTTAGCTCTAACACTGATGATCCACCTACAAATGTGAACTGACGTTCAAAAATAAAACATTTGAAAACGGACCATTTTCCACATTTCTGAAGCATGACGTAATGGGGGAGTGTTATCTCTTTTGTCGAAAATCAGCCGTTTTTGCTCGAACATTAAATGCCTCCAAATGGTATTTAATTAACTTCCCGAGCCCCTGGAAGCATGAAAATCACTTTAAACATGCTAATTTTAGCTCTAACACTGATGATCCACCTACAAATGTGAACTGACGTTCAAAAATAAAACATTTGAAAACGGACCATTTTCCACATTTCTGAAGCATGACGTAATGGGGGGGTGTTATCTCTTTTGTCGAAAATCAGCCGTTTTTGCTCGAACATTAAATGCCTCCTAAATGGTATTTATTTCACTTCCCGAGCCCCTGGAAGCATGAAAATCACTTTAAACATGCTAATTTTAGCTCTAACACTGATGATCCACCTACAAATGTGAACTGACGTTCAAAAATAAAACATTTGAAAACGGACCATTTTCCACATTTCTGAAGCATGACGTAATGGGGGGGTGTTATCTCTTTTGTCGAAAATCAGCCGTTTTTGCTCGAACATTAAATGCCTCCAAATGGTATTTAATTAACTTCCCGAGCCCCTGGAAGCATGAAAATCACTTTAAACATGCTAATTTTAGCTCTAACACTGATGATCCACCTACAAATGTGAACTGACGTTCAAAAATAAAACATTTGAAAACGGACCATTTTCCACATTTCTGAAGCATGACGTAATGGGGGGGTGTTATCTCTTTTGTCGAAAATCAGCCGTTTTTGCTCGAACATTAAATGCCTCCAAATGGTATTTAATTAACTTCCCGGGGTGAAGAAACCCTTTTTGAGAACTCAGAGTGAGTAAATTGGCCATTTTCATGCACTTTTAACCATTCCATAAATCTTGTGTTTTGGGCCCCTGGAAGCATGAAAATCACTTTAAACATGCTAATTTTAGCTCTAACACTGATGATCCACCTACAAATGTGAACTGACGTTCAAAAATAAAACATTTGAAAACGGACCATTTTCCACATTTCTGAAGCATGACGTAATGGGGGGGTGTTATCTCTTTTGTCGAAAATCAGCCGTTTTTGCTCGAACATTAAATGCCTCCAAATGGTATTTAATTAACTTCCCGAGCCCCTGGAAGCATGAAAATCACTTTAAACATGCTAATTTTAGCTCTAACACTGATGATCCACCTACAAATGTGAACTGACGTTCAAAAATAAAACATTTGAAAACGGACCATTTTCCACATTTCTGAAGCATGACGTAATGGGGGGTGTTATCTCTTTTGTCGAAAATCAGCCGTTTTTGCTCGAACATTAAATGCCTCCAAATGGTATTTAATTAACTTCCCGAGCCCCTGGAAGCATGAAAATCACTTTAAACATGCTAATTTTAGCTCTAACACTGATGATCCACCTACAAATGTGAACTGACGTTCAAAAATAAAACATTTGAAAACGGACCATTTTCCACATTTCTGAAGCATGACGTAATGGGGGGGTGTTATCTCTTTTGTCGAAAATCAGCCGTTTTTGCTCGAACATTAAATGCCTCCAAATGGTATTTAATTAACTTCCCGAGCCCCTGGAAGCATGAAAATCTCTTTAAACATGCTAATTTTAGCTCTAACACTGATGATCCACCTACAAATGTGAACTGACGTTCAAAAATAAAACATTTGAAAACGGGCCATTTTCCACATTTCTGAAGCATGACGTAATGGGGGGGTGTTATCTCTTTTGTCGAAAATCAGCCGTTTTTGCTCGAACATTAAATGCCTCCAAATGGTATTTAATTAACTTCCCGAGCCCCTGGAAGCATGAAAATCACTTTAAACATGCTAATTTTAGCTCTAACACTGATGATCCACCTACAAATGTGAACTGACGTTGAAAAATAAAACATTTGAAAACGGACCATTTTCCACATTTCTGAAGCATGACGTAATGGGGGGGTGTTATCTCTTTTGTCGAAAATCAGCCGTTTTTGCTCGAACATTAAATGCCTCCAAATGGTATTTAATTAACTTCCCGGGGTGAAGAAACCCTTTTTGAGAACTCAGGGTGAGTAAATTGGCCATTTTCATGCACTTTTAACCATTCCATAAATCTTGTGTTTTGGGCCCCTGGAAGCATGAAAATCACTTTAAACATGCTAATTTTAGCTCTAACACTGATGATCCACCTACAAATGTGAACTGACGTTCAAAAATAAAACATTTGAAAACGGACCATTTTCCACATTTCTGAAGCATGACGTAATGGGGGGGTGTTATCTCTTTTGTCGAAAATCAGCCGTTTTTGCTCGAACATTAAATGCCTCCAAATGGTATTTAATTAACTTCCCGAGCCCCTGGAAGCATGAAAATCACTTTAAACATGCTAATTTTAGCTCTAACACTGATGATCCACCTACAAATGTGAACTGACGTTCAAAAATAAAACATTTGAAAACGGACCATTTTCCACATTTCTGAAGCATGACGTAATGGGGGGGTGTTATCTCTTTTGTCGAAAATCAGCCGTTTTTGCTCGAACATTAAATGCCTCCAAATGGTATTTAATTAACTTCCCGAGCCCCTGGAAGCATGAAAATCTCTTTAAACATGCTAATTTTAGCTCTAACACTGATGATCCACCTACAAATGTGAACTGACGTTCAAAAATAAAACATTTGAAAACGGACCATTTTCCACATTTCTGAAGCATGACGTAATGGGGGGGTGTTATCTCTTTTGTCGAAAATCAGCCGTTTTTGCTCGAACATTAAATGCCTCCAAATGGTATTTAATTAACTTCCCGAGCCCCTGGAAGCATGAAAATCACTTTAAACATGCTAATTTTAGCTCTAACACTGATGATCCACCTACAAATGTGAACTGACGTTCAAAAATAAAACATTTGAAAACGGACCATTTTCCACATTTCTGAAGCATGACGTAATGGGGGGGTGTTATCTCTTTTGTCGAAAATCAGCCGTTTTTGCTCGAACATTAAATGCCTCCAAATGGTATTTAATTAACTTCCCGGGGTGAAGAAACCCTTTTTGAGAACTCAGGGTGAGTAAATTGGCCATTTTCATGCACTTTTAACCATTCCATAAATCTTGTGTTTTGGGCCCCTGGAAGCATGAAAATCACTTTAAACATGCTAATTTTAGCTCTAACACTGATGATCCACCTACAAATGTGAACTGACGTTCAAAAATAAAACATTTGAAAACGGACCATTTTCCACATTTCTGAAGCATGACGTAATGGGGGGGTGTTATCTCTTTTGTCGAAAATCAGCCGTTTTTGCTCGAACATTAAATGCCTCCAAATGGTATTTAATTAACTTCCCGAGCCCCTGGAAGCATGAAAATCACTTTAAACATGCTAATTTTAGCTCTAACACTGATGATCCACCTACAAATGTGAACTGACGTTCAAAAATAAAACATTTGAAAACGGACCATTTTCCACATTTCTGAAGCATGACGTAATGGGGGGGTGTTATCTCTTTTGTCGAAAATCAGCCGTTTTTGCTCGAACATTAAATGCCTCCAAATGGTATTTAATTAACTTCCCGGGGTGAAGAAACCCTTTTTGAGAACTCAGAGTGAGTAAATTGGCCATTTTCATGCACTTTTAACCATTCCATAAATCTTGTGTTTTGGGCCCCTGGAAGCATGAAAATCACTTTAAACATGCTAATTTTAGCTCTAACACTGATGATCCACCTACAAATGTGAACTGACGTTCAAAAATAAAACATTTGAAAACGGACCATTTTCCACATTTCTGAAGCATGACGTAATGGGGGGGTGTTATCTCTTTTGTCGAAAATCAGCCGTTTTTGCTCGAACATTAAATGCCTCCAAATGGTATTTATTTCACTTCCCGAGCCCCTGGAAGCATGAAAATCACTTTAAACATGCTAATTTTAGCTCTAACACTGATGATCCACCTACAAATGTGAACTGACGTTCAAGAATAAAACATTTGAAAACGGACCATTTTCCACATTTCTGAAGCATGACGTAATGGGGGGGTGTTATCTCTTTTGTCGAAAATCAGCCGTTTTTGCTCGAACATTAAATGCCTCCAAATGGTATTTAATTAACTTCCCGGGGTGAAGAAACCCTTTTTGAGAACTCAGAGTGAGTAAATTGGCCATTTTCATGCACTTTTAACCATTCCATAAATCTTGTGTTTTGGGCCCCTGGAAGCATGAAAATCACTTTAAACATGCTAATTTTAGCTCTAACACTGATGATCCACCTACAAATGTGAACTGACGTTCAAAAATAAAACATTTGAAAACTGACCATTTTCCACATTTCTGAAGCATGACGTAATGGGGGGGTGTTATCTCTTTTGTCGAAAATCAGCCGTTTTTGCTCGAACATTAAATGCCTCCAAATGGTATTTAATTAACTTCCCGAGCCCCTGGAAGCATGAAAATCACTTTAAACATGCTAATTTTAGCTCTAACACTAATGATCCACCTACAAATGTGAACTGACGTTCAAAAATAAAACATTTGAAAACGGACCATTTTCCACATTTCTGAAGCATTACGTAATGGGGGGGTGTTATCTCTTTTGTCGAAAATCAGCCGTTTTTGCTCGAACATTAAATGCCTCCAAATGGTATTTATTTCACTTCCCGAGCCCCTGGAAGCATGAAAATCACTTTAAACATGCTAATTTTAGCTCTAACACTGATGATCCACATACAAATGTGAACTGACGTTCAAAAATAAAACATTTGAAAACGGACCATTTTCCACATTTCTGAAGCATGACGTAATGGGGGGGTGTTATCTCTTTTGTCGAAAATCAGCCGTTTTTGCTCGAACATTAAATGCCTCCAAATGGTATTTAATTAACTTCCCGAGCCCCTGGAAGCATGAAAATCACTTTAAACATGCTAATTTTAGCTCTAACACTGATGATCCACCTACAAATGTGAACTGACGTTCAAAAATAAAACATTTGAAAACGGACCATTTTCCACATTTCTGAAGCATGACGTAATGGGGGGGTGTTATCTCTTTTGTCGAAAATCAGCCGTTTTTGCTCGAACATTAAATGCCTCCAAATGGTATTTAATTAACTTCCCGGGGTGAAGAAACCCTTTTTGAGAACTCAGAGTGAGTAAATTGGCCATTTTCATGCACTTTTAACCATTCCATAAATCTTGTGTTTTGGGCCCCTGGAAGCATGAAAATCACTTTAAACATGCTAATTTTAGCACTAACACTGATGATCCACCTACAAATGTGAACTGACGTTCAAAAATAAAACATTTGAAAACGGACCATTTTCCACATTTCTGAAGCATGACGTAATGGGGGGGTGTTATCTCTTTTGTCGAAAATCAGCCGTTTTTGCGCGAACATTAAATGCCTCCAAATGGTATTTATTTCACTTCCCGAGCCCCTGGAAGCATGAAAATCACTTTAAACATGCTAATTTTAGCTCTAACACTGATGATCCACCTACAAATGTGAACTGACGTTCAAAAATAAAACATTTGAAAACGGACCATTTTCCACATTTCTGAAGCATGACGTAATGGGGGGGTGTTATCTCTTTTGTCGAAAATCAGCCGTTTTTGCTCGAACATTAAATGCCTCCAAATGGTATTTAATTAACTTCCCGAGCCCCTGGAAGCATGAAAATCACTTTAAACATGCTAATTTTAGCTCTAACACTGATGATCCACCTACAAATGCGAACTGACGTTCAAAAATAAAACATTTGAAAACGGACCATTTTCCACATTTCTGAAGCATGACGTAATGGGGGGGTGTTATCTCTTTTGTCGAAAATCAGCCGTTTTTGCTCGAACATTAAATGCCTCCAAATGGTATTTAATTAACTTCCCGAGCCCCTGGAAGCATGAAAATCACTTTAAACATGCTAATTTTAGCTCTAACACTGATGATCCACCTACAAATGTGAACTGACGTTCAAAAATAAAACATTTGAAAACGGACCATTTTCCACATTTCTGAAGCATGACGTAATGGGGGGGTGTTATCTCTTTTGTCGAAAATCAGCCGTTTTTGCTCGAACATTAAATGCCTCCAAATGGTATTTAATTAACTTCCCGGGGTGAAGAAACCCTTTTTGAGAACTCAGAGTGAGTAAATTGGCCATTTTCATGCACTTTTAACCATTCCATAAATCTTGTGTTTTGGGCCCCTGGAAGCATGAAAATCACTTTAAACATGCTAATTTTAGCTCTAACACTGATGATCCACCTACAAATGTGAACTGACGTTCAAAAATAAAACATTTGAAAACGGACCATTTTCCACATTTCTGAAGCATGACGTAATGGGGGGGTGTTATCTCTTTTGTCGAAAATCAGCCGTTTTTGCTCGAACATTAAATGCCTCCAAATGGTATTTAATTAACTTCCCGAGCCCCTGGAAGCATGAAAATCACTTTAAACATGCTAATTTTAGCTCTAACACTGATGATCCACCTACAAATGTGAACTGACGTTCAAAAATAAAACATTTGAAAACGGACCATTTTCCACATTTCTGAAGCATGACGTAATGGGGGGGTGTTATCTCTTTTGTCGAAAATCAGCCGTTTTTGCTCGAACATTAAATGCCTCCAAATGGTATTTAATTAACTTCCCGGGGTGAAGAAACCCTTTTTGAGAACTCAGAGTGAGTAAATTGGCCATTTTCATGCACTTTTAACCATTCCATAAATCTTGTGTTTTGGGCCCCTGGAAGCATGAAAATCACTTTAAACATGCTAATTTTAGCTCTAACACTGATGATCCACCTACAAATGTGAACTGACGTTCAAAAATAAAACATTTGAAAACGGACCATTTTCCACATTTCTGAAGCATGACGTAATGGGGGGGTGTTATCTCTTTTGTCGAAAATCAGCCGTTTTTGCTCGAACATTAAATGCCTCCAAATGGTATTTATTTCACTTCCCGAGCCCCTGGAAGCATGAAAATCACTTTAAACATGCTAATTTTAGCTCTAACACTGATGATCCACCTACAAATGTGAACTGACGTTCAAAAATAAAACATTTGAAAACGGACCATTTTCCACATTTCTGAAGCATGACGTAATGGGGGGGTGTTATCTCTTTTGTCGAAAATCAGCCGTTTTTGCTCGAACATTAAATGCCTCCAAATGGTATTTAATTAACTTCCCGGGGTGAAGAAACCCTTTTTGAGAACTCAGAGTGAGTAAATTGGCCATTTTCATGCACTTTTAACCATTCCATAAATCTTGTGTTTTGGGCCCCTGGAAGCATGAAAATCACTTTAAACATGCTAATTTTAGCTCTAACACTGATGATCCACCTACAAATGTGAACTGACGTTCAAAAATAAAACATTTGAAAACTGACCATTTTCCACATTTCTGAAGCATGACGTAATGGGGGGGTGTTATCTCTTTTGTCGAAAATCAGCCGTTTTTGCTCGAACATTAAATGCCTCCAAATGGTATTTAATTAACTTCCCGGGGTGAAGAAACCCTTTTTGAGAACTCAGAGTGAGTAAATTGGCCATTTTCATGCACTTTTAACCATTCCATAAATCTTGTGTTTTGGGCCCCTGGAAGCATGAAAATCACTTTAAACATGCTAATTTTAGCTCTAACACTGATGATCCACCTACAAATGTGAACTGACGTTCAAAAATAAAACATTTGAAAACGGACCATTTTCCACATTTCTGAAGCATGACGTAATGGGGGGGTGTTATCTCTTTTGTCGAAAATCAGCCGTTTTTGCTCGAACATTAAATGCCTCCAAATGGTATTTAATTAACTTCCCAAGCCCCTGGAAGCATGAAAATCACTTTAAACATGCTAATTTTAGCTCTAACACTGATGATCCACCTACAAATGTGAACTGACGTTCAAAAATAAAACATTTGAAAACGGACCATTTTCCACATTTCTGAAGCATGACGTAATGGGGGGGTGTTATCTCTTTTGTCGAAAATCAGCCGTTTTTGCTCGAACATTAAATGCCTCCAAATGGTATTTAATTAACTTCCCGGGGTGAAGAAACCCTTTTTGAGAACTCAGAGTGAGTAAATTGGCCATTTTCATGCACTTTTAACCATTCCATAAATCTTGTGTTTTGGGCCCCTGGAAGCATGAAAATCACTTTAAACATGCTAATTTTAGCTCTAACACTGATGATCCACCTACAAATGTGAACTGACGTTCAAAAATAAAACATTTGAAAACGGACCATTTTCCACATTTCTGAAGCATGACGTAATGGGGGGGTGTTATCTCTTTTGTCGAAAATCAGCCGTTTGTGCTCGAACATTAAATGCCTCCAAATGGTATTTATTTCACTTCCCGAGCCCCTGGAAGCATGAAAATCACTTTAAACATGCTAATTTTAGCTCTAACACTGATGATCCACCTACAAATGTGAACTGACGTTCAAAAATAAAACATTTGAAAACGGACCATTTTCCACATTTCTGAAGCATGACGTAATGGGGGGGTGTTATCTCTTTTGTCGAAAATCAGCCGTTTTTGCTCGAACATTAAATACCTCCAAATGGTATTTATTTCACTTCCCGAGCCCCTGGAAGCATGAAAATCACTTTAAACATGCTAATTTTAGCTCTAACACTGATGATCCTCCTACAAATGTGAACTGACGTTCAAAAATAAAACATTTGAAAACGGACCATTTTCCACATTTCTGAAGCATGACGTAATGGGGGGGGTGTTATCTCTTTTGTCGAAAATCAGCCGTTTTTGCTCGAACATTAAATGCCTCCAAATGGTATTTATTTCACTTCCCGGGGTGAAGAAACCCTTTTTGAGAACTCAGAGTGAGTAAATTGGCCATTTTCATGCACTTTTAACCATTCCATAAATCTTGTGTTTTGGGCCCCTGGAAGCATGAAAATCACTTTAAACATGCTAATTTTAGCTCTAACACTGATGATCCACCTACAAATGTGAACTGACGTTCAAAAATAAAACATTTGAAAACGGACCATTTTCCACATTTCTGAAGCATGACGTAATGGGGGGGTGTTATCTCTTTTGTCGAAAATCAGCCGTTTTTGCTCGAACATTAAATGCCTCCAAATGGTATTTAATTAACTTCCCGAGCCCCTGGAAGCATGAAAATCACTTTAAACATGCTAATTTTAGCTCTAACACTGATGATCCACCTACAAATGTGAACTGACGTTCAAAAATAAAACATTTGAAAACGGACCATTTTCCACATTTCTGAAGCATGACGTAATGGGGGGGTGTTATCTCTTTTGTCGAAAATCAGCCGTTTTTGCTCGAACATTAAATGCCTCCAAATGGTATTTAATTAACTTCCCGGGGTGAAGAAACCCTTTTTGAGAACTCAGAGTGAGTAAATTGGCCATTTTCATGCACTTTTAACCATTCCATAAATCTTGTGTTTTGGGCCCCTGGAAGCATGAAAATCACTTTAAACATGCTAATTTTAGCTCTAACACTGATGATCCACCTACAAATGTGAACTGACGTTCAAAAATAAAACATTTGAAAACGGACCATTTTCCACATTTCTGAAGCATGACGTAATGGGGGGGTGTTATCTCTTTTGTCGAAAATCAGCCGTTTTTGCTCGAACATTAAATGCCTCCAAATGGTATTTATTTCACTTCCCGAGCCCCTGGAAGCATGAAAATCACTTTAAACATGCTAATTTTAGCTCTAACACTGATGATCCACCTACAAATGTGAACTGACGTTCAAAAATAAAACATTTGAAAACGGACCATTTTCCACATTTCTGAAGCATGACGTAATGGGGGGGTGTTATCTCTTTTGTCGAAAATCAGCCGTTTTTGCTCGAACATTAAATGCCTCCAAATGGTATTTAATTAACTTCCCGGGGTGAAGAAACCCTTTTTGAGAACTCAGAGTGAGTAAATTGGCCATTTTCATGCACTTTTAACCATTCCATAAATCTTGTGTTTTGGGCCCCTGGAAGCATGAAAATCACTTTAAACATGCTAATTTTAGCTCTAACACTGATGATCCACCTACAAATGTGAACTGACGTTCAAAAATAAAACATTTGAAAACTGACCATTTTCCACATTTCTGAAGCATGACGTAATGGGGGGGTGTTATCTCTTTTGTCGAAAATCAGCCGTTTTTGCTCGAACATTAAATGCCTCCAAATGGTATTTAATTAACTTCCCGGGGTGAAGAAACCCTTTTTGAGAACTCAGAGTGAGTAAATTGGCCATTTTCATGCACTTTTAACCATTCCATAAATCTTGTGTTTTGGGCCCCTGGAAGCATGAAAATCACTTTAAACATGCTAATTTTAGCTCTAACACTGATGATCCACCTACAAATGTGAACTGACGTTCAAAAATAAAACATTTGAAAACGGACCATTTTCCACATTTCTGAAGCATGACGTAATGGGGGGGTGTTATCTCTTTTGTCGAAAATCAGCCGTTTTTGCTCGAACATTAAATGCCTCCAAATGGTATTTAATTAACTTCCCAAGCCCCTGGAAGCATGAAAATCACTTTAAACATGCTAATTTTAGCTCTAACACTGATGATCCACCTACAAATGTGAACTGACGTTCAAAAATAAAACATTTGAAAACGGACCATTTTCCACATTTCTGAAGCATGACGTAATGGGGGGGTGTTATCTCTTTTGTCGAAAATCAGCCGTTTTTGCTCGAACATTAAATGCCTCCAAATGGTATTTAATTAACTTCCCGGGGTGAAGAAACCCTTTTTGAGAACTCAGAGTGAGTAAATTGGCCATTTTCATGCACTTTTAACCATTCCATAAATCTTGTGTTTTGGGCCCCTGGAAGCATGAAAATCACTTTAAACATGCTAATTTTAGCTCTAACACTGATGATCCACCTACAAATGTGAACTGACGTTCAAAAATAAAACATTTGAAAACGGACCATTTTCCACATTTCTGAAGCATGACGTAATGGGGGGGTGTTATCTCTTTTGTCGAAAATCAGCCGTTTGTGCTCGAACATTAAATGCCTCCAAATGGTATTTATTTCACTTCCCGAGCCCCTGGAAGCATGAAAATCACTTTAAACATGCTAATTTTAGCTCTAACACTGATGATCCACCTACAAATGTGAACTGACGTTCAAAAATAAAACATTTGAAAACGGACCATTTTCCACATTTCTGAAGCATGACGTAATGGGGGGGTGTTATCTCTTTTGTCGAAAATCAGCCGTTTTTGCTCGAACATTAAATGCCTCCAAATGGTATTTATTTCACTTCCCGAGCCCCTGGAAGCATGAAAATCCCTTTAAACATGCTAATTTTAGCTCTAACACTGATGATCGACCTACAAATGTGAACTGACGTTCAAAAATAAAACATTTGAAAACGGACCATTTTCCACATTTCTGAAGCATGACGTAATGGGGGGGTGTTATCTCTTTTGTCGAAAATCAGCCGTTTTTGCTCAAACATTAAATGCCTCCAAATGGTATTTATTTCACTTCCCGGGGTGAAGAAACCCTTTTTGAGAACTCAGAGTGAGTAAATTGGCCATTTTCATGCACTTTTAACCATTCCATAAATCTTGTGTTTTGGGCCCCTGGAAGCATGAAAATCACATTAAACATGCTAATTTTAGCTCTAACACTGATGATCCACCTACAAATGTGAACTGACGTTCAAAAATAAAACATTTGAAAACGGACCATTTTCCACATTTCTGAAGCATGACGTAATGGGGGGGTGTTATCTCTTTTGTCGAAAATCAGCCGTTTTTGCTCGAACATTAAATGCCTCCAAATGGTATTTAATTAACTTCCCGAGCCCCTGGAAGCATGAAAATCACTTTAAACATGCTAATTTTAGCTCTAACACTGATGATCCACCTACAAATGTGAACTGACGTTCAAAAATAAAACATTTGAAAACGGACCATTTTCCACATTTCTGAAGCATGACGTAATGGGGGGGTGTTATCTCTTTTGTCGAAAATCAGCCGTTTTTGCTCGAACATTAAATGCCTCCAAATGGTATTTAATTAACTTCCCGAGCCCCTGGAAGCATGAAAATCACTTTAAACATGCTAATTTTAGCTCTAACACTGATGATCCACCTACAAATGTGAACTGACGTTCAAAAATAAAACATTTGAAAACGGACCATTTTCCACATTTCTGAAGCATGACGTAATGGGGGGATGTTATCTCTTTTGTCGAAAATCAGCCGTTTTTGCTCGAACATTAAATGCCTCCAAATGGTATTTATTTCACTTCCCGGGGTGAAGAAACCCTTTTTGAGAACTCAGAGTGAGTAAATTGGCCATTTTCATGCACTTTTAACCATTCCATAAATCTTGTGTTTTGGGCCCCTGGAAGCATGAAAATCACTTTAAACATGCTAATTTTAGCTCTAACACTGATGATCCACCTACAAATGTAAACTGATGTTCAAAAATAAAACATTTGAAAACGGACCATTTTCCACCTTTCTGAAGCATGACGTAATGGGGGGGTGTTATCTCTTTTGTCGAAAATCATCCGTTTTTGCTCGAACATTAAATGCCTCCAAATGGTATTTAATTAACTTCCCGAGCCCCTGGAAGCATGAAAATCACTTTAAACATGCTAATTTTAGCTCTAACACTGATGATCCACCTACAAATGTGAACTGACGTTCAAAAATAAAACATTTGAAAACGGACCATTTTCCACATTTCTGAAGCATGACGTAATGGGGGGGTGTTATCTCTTTTGTCGAAAATCAGCCGTTTTTGCTCGAACATTAAATGCCTCCAAATGGTATTTAATTAACTTCCCGGGGTGAAGAAACCCTTTTTGAGAACTCAGAGTGAGTAAATTGGCCATTTTCATGCACTTTTAACCATTCCATAAATCTTGTGTTTTGGGCCCCTGGAAGCATGAAAATCACTTTAAACATGCTAATTTTAGCTCTAACACTGATGATCCACCTACAAATGTGAACTGACGTTCAAAAATAAAACATTTGAAAACGGACCATTTTCAACATTTCTGAAGCATGACGTAATGGGGGGGTGTTATCTCTTTTGTCGAAAATCAGCCGTTTTTGCTCGAACATTAAATGCCTCCAAATGGTATTTATTTCACTTCCCGAGCCCCTGGAAGCATGAAAATCACTTTAAACATGCTAATTTTAGCTCTAACACTGATGATCCACCTACAAATGTGAACTGACGTTCAAAAATAAAACATTTGAAAACGGACCATTTTCCACATTTCTGAAGCATGACGTAATGGGGGGGTGTTATCTCTTTTGTCGAAAATCAGCCGTTTTTGCTCGAACATTAAATGCCTCCAAATGGTATTTAATTAACTTCCCGGGGTGAAGAAACCCTTTTTGAGAACTCAGAGTGAGTAAATTGGCCATTTTCATGCACTTTTAACCATTCCATAAATCTTGTGTTTTGGGCCCCTGGAAGCATGAAAATCACTTTAAACATGCTAATTTTAGCTCTAACACTGATGATCCACCTACAAATGTGAACTGACGTTCAAAAATAAAACATTTGAAAACGGACCATTTTCCACATTTCTGAAGCATGACGTAATGGGGGGGTGTTATCTCTTTTGTCGAAAATCAGCCGTTTTTGCTCGAACATTAAATGCCTCCAAATGGTATTTAATTAACTTCCCGAGCCCCTGGAAGCATGAAAATCACTTTAAACATGCTAATTTTAGCTCTAACACTGATGATCCACCTACAAATGTGAACTGACGTTCAAAAATAAAACATTTGAAAACGGACCATTTTCCACATTTCTGAAGCATGACGTAATGGGGGGGTGTTATCTCTTTTGTCGAAAATCAGCCGTTTTTGCTCGAACATTAAATGCCTCCAAATGGTATTTATTTCACTTCCCGAGCCCCTGGAAGCATGAAAATCACTTTAAACATGCTAATTTTAGCTCTAACACTGATGATCCACCTACAAATGTGAACTGACGTTCAAAAATAAAACATTTGAAAACGGACCATTTTCCACATTTCTGAAGCATGACGTAATGGGGGGGTGTTATCTCTTTTGTCGAAAATCAGCCGTTTTTGCTCGAACATTAAATGCCTCCAAATGGTATTTATTTCACTTCCCGAGCCCCTGGAAGCATGAAAATCACTTTAAACATGCTAATTTTAGCTCTAACACTGATGATCCACCTACAAATGTGAACTGACGTTCAAAAATAAAACATTTGAAAACGGACCATTTTCCACATTTCTGAAGCATGACGTAATGGGGGGGTGTTATCTCTTTTGTCGAAAATCAGCCGTTTTTGCTCGAACATTAAATGCCTCCAAATGGTATTTAATTAACTTCCCGAGCCCCTGGAAGCATGAAAATCACTTTAAACATGCTAATTTTAGCTCTAACACTGATGATCCACCTACAAATGTGAACTGACGTTCAAAAATAAAACATTTGAAAACGGACCATTTTCCACATTTCTGAAGCATGACGTAATGGGGGGGTGTTATCTCTTTTGTCGAAAATCAGCCGTTTTTGCTCGAACATTAAATGCCTCCAAATGGTATTTAATTAACTTCCCGGGGTGAAGAAACCCTTTTTGAGAACTCAGAGTGAGTAAATTGGCCATTTTCATGCACTTTTAACCATTCCATAAATCTTGTGTTTTGGGCCCCTGGAAGCATGAAAATCACTTTAAACATGCTAATTTTAGCTCTAACACTGATGATCCACCTACAAATGTGAACTGACGTTCAAAAATAAAACATTTGAAAACGGACCATTTTCCACATTTCTGAAGCATGACGTAATGGGGGAGTGTTATCTCTTTTGTCGAAAATCAGCCGTTTTTGCTCGAACATTAAATGCCTCCAAATGGTATTTAATTAACTTCCCGAGCCCCTGGAAGCATGAAAATCACTTTAAACATGCTAATTTTAGCTCTAACACTGATGATCCACCTACAAATGTGAACTGACGTTCAAAAATAAAACATTTGAAAACGGACCATTTTCCACATTTCTGAAGCATGACGTAATGGGGGGGTGTTATCTCTTTTGTCGAAAATCAGCCGTTTTTGCTCGAACATTAAATGCCTCTAAATGGTATTTATTTCACTTCCCGAGCCCCTGGAAGCATGAAAATCACTTTAAACATGCTAATTTTAGCTCTAACACTGATGATCCACCTACAAATGTGAACTGACGTTCAAAAATAAAACATTTGAAAACGGACCATTTTCCACATTTCTGAAGCATGACGTAATGGGGGGGTGTTATCTCTTTTGTCGAAAATCAGCCGTTTTTGCTCGAACATTAAATGCCTCCAAATGGTATTTAATTAACTTCCCGAGCCCCTGGAAGCATGAAAATCACTTTAAACATGCTAATTTTAGCTCTAACACTGATGATCCACCTACAAATGTGAACTGATGTTCAAAAATAAAACATTTGAAAACGGACCATTTTCCACATTTCTGAAGCATGACGTAATGGGGGGGTGTTATCTCTTTTGTCGAAAATCAGCCGTTTTTGCTCGAACATTAAATGCCTCCAAATGGTATTTAATTAACTTCCCGAGCCCCTGGAAGCATGAAAATCACTTTAAACATGCTAATTTTAGCTCTAACACTGATGATCCACCTACAAATGTGAACTGACGTTCAAAAATAAAACATTTGAAAACGGACCATTTTCCACATTTCTGAAGCATGACGTAATGGGGGGGTGTTATCTCTTTTGTCGAAAATCAGCCGTTTTTGCTCGAACATTAAATGCCTCCAAATGGTATTTAATTAACTTCCCGGGGTGAAGAAACCCTTTTTGAGAACTCAGAGTGAGTAAATTGGCCATTTTCATGCACTTTTAACCATTCCATAAATCTTGTGTTTTGGGCCCCTGGAAGCATGAAAATCACTTTAAACATGCTAATTTTAGCTCTAACACTGATGATCCACCTACAAATGTGAACTGACGTTCAAAAATAAAACATTTGAAAACGGACCATTTTCCACATTTCTGAAGCATGACGTAATGGGGGGGTGTTATCTCTTTTGTCGAAAATCAGCCGTTTTTGCTCGAACATTAAATGCCTCCAAATGGTATTTAATTAACTTCCCGAGCCCCTGGAAGCATGAAAATCACTTTAAACATGCTAATTTTAGCTCTAACACTGATGATCCACCTACAAATGTGAACTGACGTTCAAAAATAAAACATTTGAAAACGGACCATTTTCCACATTTCTGAAGCATGACGTAATGGGGGGGTGTTATCTCTTTTGTCGAAAATCAGCCGTTTTTGCTCGAACATTAAATGCCTCCAAATGGTATTTAATTAACTTCCCGAGCCCCTGGAAGCATGAAAATCACTTTAAACATGCTAATTTTAGCTCTAACACTGATGATCCACCTACAAATGTGAACTGACGTTCAAAAATAAAACATTTGAAAACGGACCATTTTCCACATTTCTGAAGCATGACGTAATGGGGGGGTGTTATCTCTTTTGTCGAAAATCAGCCGTTTTTGCTCGAACATTAAATGCCTCCAAATGGTATTTAATTAACTTCCCGAGCCCCTGGAAGCATGAAAATCTCTTTAAACATGCTAATTTTAGCTCTAACACTGATGATCCACCTACAAATGTGAACTGACGTTCAAAAATAAAACATTTGAAAACGGGCCATTTTCCACATTTCTGAAGCATGACGTAATGGGGGGGTGTTATCTCTTTTGTCGAAAATCAGCCGTTTTTGCTCGAACATTAAATGCCTCCAAATGGTATTTAATTAACTTCCCGAGCCCCTGGAAGCATGAAAATCACTTTAAACATGCTAATTTTAGCTCTAACACTGATGATCCACCTACAAATGTGAACTGACGTTGAAAAATAAAACATTTGAAAACGGACCATTTTCCACATTTCTGAAGCATGACGTAATGGGGGGGTGTTATCTCTTTTGTCGAAAATCAGCCGTTTTTGCTCGAACATTAAATGCCTCCAAATGGTATTTAATTAACTTCCCGGGGTGAAGAAACCCTTTTTGAGAACTCAGGGTGAGTAAATTGGCCATTTTCATGCACTTTTAACCATTCCATAAATCTTGTGTTTTGGGCCCCTGGAAGCATGAAAATCACTTTAAACATGCTAATTTTAGCTCTAACACTGATGATCCACCTACAAATGTGAACTGACGTTCAAAAATAAAACATTTGAAAACGGACCATTTTCCACATTTCTGAAGCATGACGTAATGGGGGGGTGTTATCTCTTTTGTCGAAAATCAGCCGTTTTTGCTCGAACATTAAATGCCTCCAAATGGTATTTAATTAACTTCCCGAGCCCCTGGAAGCATGAAAATCACTTTAAACATGCTAATTTTAGCTCTAACACTGATGATCCACCTACAAATGTGAACTGACGTTCAAAAATAAAACATTTGAAAACGGACCATTTTCCACATTTCTGAAGCATGACGTAATGGGGGGGTGTTATCTCTTTTGTCGAAAATCAGCCGTTTTTGCTCGAACATTAAATGCCTCCAAATGGTATTTAATTAACTTCCCGAGCCCCTGGAAGCATGAAAATCTCTTTAAACATGCTAATTTTAGCTCTAACACTGATGATCCACCTACAAATGTGAACTGACGTTCAAAAATAAAACATTTGAAAACGGACCATTTTCCACATTTCTGAAGCATGACGTAATGGGGGGGTGTTATCTCTTTTGTCGAAAATCAGCCGTTTTTGCTCGAACATTAAATGCCTCCAAATGGTATTTAATTAACTTCCCGAGCCCCTGGAAGCATGAAAATCACTTTAAACATGCTAATTTTAGCTCTAACACTGATGATCCACCTACAAATGTGAACTGACGTTCAAAAATAAAACATTTGAAAACGGACCATTTTCCACATTTCTGAAGCATGACGTAATGGGGGGGTGTTATCTCTTTTGTCGAAAATCAGCCGTTTTTGCTCGAACATTAAATGCCTCCAAATGGTATTTAATTAACTTCCCGGGGTGAAGAAACCCTTTTTGAGAACTCAGGGTGAGTAAATTGGCCATTTTCATGCACTTTTAACCATTCCATAAATCTTGTGTTTTGGGCCCCTGGAAGCATGAAAATCACTTTAAACATGCTAATTTTAGCTCTAACACTGATGATCCACCTACAAATGTGAACTGACGTTCAAAAATAAAACATTTGAAAACGGACCATTTTCCACATTTCTGAAGCATGACGTAATGGGGGGGTGTTATCTCTTTTGTCGAAAATCAGCCGTTTTTGCTCGAACATTAAATGCCTCCAAATGGTATTTAATTAACTTCCCGAGCCCCTGGAAGCATGAAAATCACTTTAAACATGCTAATTTTAGCTCTAACACTGATGATCCACCTACAAATGTGAACTGACGTTCAAAAATAAAACATTTGAAAACGGACCATTTTCCACATTTCTGAAGCATGACGTAATGGGGGGGTGTTATCTCTTTTGTCGAAAATCAGCCGTTTTTGCTCGAACATTAAATGCCTCCAAATGGTATTTAATTAACTTCCCGGGGTGAAGAAACCCTTTTTGAGAACTCAGAGTGAGTAAATTGGCCATTTTCATGCACTTTTAACCATTCCATAAATCTTGTGTTTTGGGCCCCTGGAAGCATGAAAATCACTTTAAACATGCTAATTTTAGCTCTAACACTGATGATCCACCTACAAATGTGAACTGACGTTCAAAAATAAAACATTTGAAAACGGACCATTTTCCACATTTCTGAAGCATGACGTAATGGGGGGGTGTTATCTCTTTTGTCGAAAATCAGCCGTTTTTGCTCGAACATTAAATGCCTCCAAATGGTATTTATTTCACTTCCCGAGCCCCTGGAAGCATGAAAATCACTTTAAACATGCTAATTTTAGCTCTAACACTGATGATCCACCTACAAATGTGAACTGACGTTCAAGAATAAAACATTTGAAAACGGACCATTTTCCACATTTCTGAAGCATGACGTAATGGGGGGGTGTTATCTCTTTTGTCGAAAATCAGCCGTTTTTGCTCGAACATTAAATGCCTCCAAATGGTATTTAATTAACTTCCCGGGGTGAAGAAACCCTTTTTGAGAACTCAGAGTGAGTAAATTGGCCATTTTCATGCACTTTTAACCATTCCATAAATCTTGTGTTTTGGGCCCCTGGAAGCATGAAAATCACTTTAAACATGCTAATTTTAGCTCTAACACTGATGATCCACCTACAAATGTGAACTGACGTTCAAAAATAAAACATTTGAAAACTGACCATTTTCCACATTTCTGAAGCATGACGTAATGGGGGGGTGTTATCTCTTTTGTCGAAAATCAGCCGTTTTTGCTCGAACATTAAATGCCTCCAAATGGTATTTAATTAACTTCCCGGGGTGAAGAAACCCTTTTTGAGAACTCAGAGTGAGTAAATTGGCCATTTTCATGCACTTTTAACCATTCCATAAATCTTGTGTTTTGGGCCCCTGGAAGCATGAAAATCACTTTAAACATGCTAATTTTAGCTCTAACACTGATGATCCACCTACAAATGTGAACTGACGTTCAAAAATAAAACATTTGAAAACGGACCATTTTCCACATTTCTGAAGCATGACGTAATGGGGGGGTGTTATCTCTTTTGTCGAAAATCAGCCGTTTTTGCTCGAACATTAAATGCCTCCAAATGGTATTTAATTAACTTCCCAAGCCCCTGGAAGCATGAAAATCACTTTAAACATGCTAATTTTAGCTCTAACACTGATGATCCACCTACAAATGTGAACTGACGTTCAAAAATAAAACATTTGAAAACGGACCATTTTCCACATTTCTGAAGCATGACGTAATGGGGGGGTGTTATCTCTTTTGTCGAAAATCAGCCGTTTTTGCTCGAACATTAAATGCCTCCAAATGGTATTTAATTAACTTCCCGGGGTGAAGAAACCCTTTTTGAGAACTCAGAGTGAGTAAATTGGCCATTTTCATGCACTTTTAACCATTCCATAAATCTTGTGTTTTGGGCCCCTGGAAGCATGAAAATCACTTTAAACATGCTAATTTTAGCTCTAACACTGATGATCCACCTACAAATGTGAACTGACGTTCAAAAATAAAACATTTGAAAACGGACCATTTTCCACATTTCTGAAGCATGACGTAATGGGGGGGTGTTATCTCTTTTGTCGAAAATCAGCCGTTTGTGCTCGAACATTAAATGCCTCCAAATGGTATTTATTTCACTTCCCGAGCCCCTGGAAGCATGAAAATCACTTTAAACATGCTAATTTTAGCTCTAACACTGATGATCCACCTACAAATGTGAACTGACGTTCAAAAATAAAACATTTGAAAACGGACCATTTTCACATTTCTGAAGCATGACGTAATGGGGGTGTTATCTCTTTTGTCGAAAATCAGCCGTTTTTGCTCGAACATTAAATACCTCCAAATGGTATTTATTTCACTTCCCGAGCCCCTGGAAGCATGAAAATCACTTTAAACATGCTAATTTTAGCTCTAACACTGATGATCCTCCTACAAATGTGAACTGACGTTCAAAAATAAAACATTTGAAAACGGACCATTTTCCCACATTTCTGAAGCATGACGTAATGGGGGGGGTGTTATCTCTTTTGTCGAAAATCAGGCCGTTTTTTCGAACATTAAATGCCTCCAAATGGTATTTATTTCACTTCCCGGGGTGAAGAAACCCTTTTTGAGAACTCAGAGTGAGTAAATTGGCCATTTTCATGCACTTTTAACCATTCCATAAATCTTGTGTTTTGGGCCCCTGGAAGCATGAAAATCACTTTAAACATGCTAATTTTAGCTCTAACACTGATGATCCACCTACAAATGTGAACTGACGTTCAAAAATAAAACATTTGAAAACGGACCATTTTCCACATTTCTGAAGCATGACGTAATGGGGGGGTGTTATCTCTTTTGTCGAAAATCAGCCGTTTTTGCTCGAACATTAAATGCCTCCAAATGGTATTTAATTAACTTCCCGAGCCCCTGGAAGCATGAAAATCACTTTAAACATGCTAATTTTAGCTCTAACACTGATGATCCACCTACAAATGTGAACTGACGTTCAAAAATAAAACATTTGAAAACGGACCATTTTCCACATTTCTGAAGCATGACGTAATGGGGGGGTGTTATCTCTTTTGTCGAAAATCAGCCGTTTTTGCTCGAACATTAAATGCCTCCAAATGGTATTTAATTAACTTCCCGGGGTGAAGAAACCCTTTTTGAGAACTCAGAGTGAGTAAATTGGCCATTTTCATGCACTTTTAACCATTCCATAAATCTTGTGTTTTGGGCCCCTGGAAGCATGAAAATCACTTTAAACATGCTAATTTTAGCTCTAACACTGATGATCCACCTACAAATGTGAACTGACGTTCAAAAATAAAACATTTGAAAACGGACCATTTTCCACATTTCTGAAGCATGACGTAATGGGGGGGTGTTATCTCTTTTGTCGAAAATCAGCCGTTTTTGCTCGAACATTAAATGCCTCCAAATGGTATTTATTTCACTTCCCGAGCCCCTGGAAGCATGAAAATCACTTTAAACATGCTAATTTTAGCTCTAACACTGATGATCCACCTACAAATGTGAACTGACGTTCAAAAATAAAACATTTGAAAACGGACCATTTTCCACATTTCTGAAGCATGACGTAATGGGGGGGTGTTATCTCTTTTGTCGAAAATCAGCCGTTTTTGCTCGAACATTAAATGCCTCCAAATGGTATTTAATTAACTTCCCGGGGTGAAGAAACCCTTTTTGAGAACTCAGAGTGAGTAAATTGGCCATTTTCATGCACTTTTAACCATTCCATAAATCTTGTGTTTTGGGCCCCTGGAAGCATGAAAATCACTTTAAACATGCTAATTTTAGCTCTAACACTGATGATCCACCTACAAATGTGAACTGACGTTCAAAAATAAAACATTTGAAAACTGACCATTTTCCACATTTCTGAAGCATGACGTAATGGGGGGGTGTTATCTCTTTTGTCGAAAATCAGCCGTTTTTGCTCGAACATTAAATGCCTCCAAATGGTATTTAAT
Source organism: Lissotriton vulgaris (assembly GCF_964263255.1). Lineage (NCBI taxonomy): Eukaryota > Metazoa > Chordata > Amphibia > Caudata > Salamandridae > Lissotriton > Lissotriton vulgaris. Next base: position 14,562 of record NW_028242677.1, on the reverse strand, counting down.
TAACTTCCCGGGGTGAAGAAACCCTTTTTGAGAACTCAGAGTGAGTAAATTGGCCATTTTCATGCACTTTTAACCATTCCATAAATCTTGTGTTTTGGGCCCCTGGAAGCATGAAAATCACTTTAAACATGCTAATTTTAGCTCTAACACTGATGATCCACCTACAAATGTGAACTGACGTTCAAAAATAAAACATTTGAAAACGGACCATTTTCCACATTTCTGAAGCATGACGTAATGGGGGGGTGTTATCTCTTTTGTCGAAAATCAGCCGTTTTTGCTCGAACATTAAATGCCTCCAAATGGTATTTAATTAACTTCCCAAGCCCCTGGAAGCATGAAAATCACTTTAAACATGCTAATTTTAGCTCTAACACTGATGATCCACCTACAAATGTGAACTGACGTTCAAAAATAAAACATTTGAAAACGGACCATTTTCCACATTTCTGAAGCATGACGTAATGGGGGGGTGTTATCTCTTTTGTCGAAAATCAGCCGTTTTTGCTCGAACATTAAATGCCTCCAAATGGTATTTAATTAACTTCCCGGGGTGAAGAAACCCTTTTTGAGAACTCAGAGTGAGTAAATTGGCCATTTTCATGCACTTTTAACCATTCCATAAATCTTGTGTTTTGGGCCCCTGGAAGCATGAAAATCACTTTAAACATGCTAATTTTAGCTCTAACACTGATGATCCACCTACAAATGTGAACTGACGTTCAAAAATAAAACATTTGAAAACGGACCATTTTCCACATTTCTGAAGCATGACGTAATGGGGGGGTGTTATCTCTTTTGTCGAAAATCAGCCGTTTGTGCTCGAACATTAAATGCCTCCAAATGGTATTTATTTCACTTCCCGAGCCCCTGGAAGCATGAAAATCACTTTAAACATGCTAATTTTAGCTCTAACACTGATGATCCACCTACAAATGTGAACTGACGTTCAAAAATAAAACATTTGAAAACGGACCATTTTCCACATTTCTGAAGCATGACGTAATGGGGGGGTGTTATCTCTTTTGTCGAAAATCAGCCGTTTTTGCTCGAACATTAAATGCCTCCAAATGGTATTTATTTCACTTCCCGAGCCCCTGGAAGCATGAAAATCCCTTTAAACATGCTAATTTTAGCTCTAACACTGATGATCGACCTACAAATGTGAACTGACGTTCAAAAATAAAACATTTGAAAACGGACCATTTTCCACATTTCTGAAGCATGACGTAATGGGGGGGTGTTATCTCTTTTGTCGAAAATCAGCCGTTTTTGCTCGAACATTAAATGCCTCCAAATGGTATTTATTTCACTTCCCGGGGTGAAGAAACCCTTTTTGAGAACTCAGAGTGAGTAAATTGGCCATTTTCATGCACTTTTAACCATTCCATAAATCTTGTGTTTTGGGCCCCTGGAAGCATGAAAATCACATTAAACATGCTAATTTTAGCTCTAACACTGATGATCCACCTACAAATGTGAACTGACGTTCAAAAATAAAACATTTGAAAACGGACCATTTTCCACATTTCTGAAGCATGACGTAATGGGGGGGTGTTATCTCTTTTGTCGAAAATCAGCCGTTTTTGCTCGAACATTAAATGCCTCCAAATGGTATTTAATTAACTTCCCGAGCCCCTGGAAGCATGAAAATCACTTTAAACATGCTAATTTTAGCTCTAACACTGATGATCCACCTACAAATGTGAACTGACGTTCAAAAATAAAACATTTGAAAACGGACCATTTTCCACATTTCTGAAGCATGACGTAATGGGGGGGTGTTATCTCTTTTGTCGAAAATCAGCCGTTTTTGCTCGAACATTAAATGCCTCCAAATGGTATTTAATTAACTTCCCGAGCCCCTGGAAGCATGAAAATCACTTTAAACATGCTAATTTTAGCTCTAACACTGATGATCCACCTACAAATGTGAACTGACGTTCAAAAATAAAACATTTGAAAACGGACCATTTTCCACATTTCTGAAGCATGACGTAATGGGGGGATGTTATCTCTTTTGTCGAAAATCAGCCGTTTTTGCTCGAACATTAAATGCCTCCAAATGGTATTTATTTCACTTCCCGGGGTGAAGAAACCCTTTTTGAGAACTCAGAGTGAGTAAATTGGCCATTTTCATGCACTTTTAACCATTCCATAAATCTTGTGTTTTGGGCCCCTGGAAGCATGAAAATCACTTTAAACATGCTAATTTTAGCTCTAACACTGATGATCCACCTACAAATGTGAACTGATGTTCAAAAATAAAACATTTGAAAACGGACCATTTTCCACATTTCTGAAGCATGACGTAATGGGGGGGTGTTATCTCTTTTGTCGAAAATCATCCGTTTTTGCTCGAACATTAAATGCCTCCAAATGGTATTTAATTAACTTCCCGAGCCCCTGGAAGCATGAAAATCACTTTAAACATGCTAATTTTAGCTCTAACACTGATGATCCACCTACAAATGTGAACTGACGTTCAAAAATAAAACATTTGAAAACGGACCATTTTCCACATTTCTGAAGCATGACGTAATGGGGGGGTGTTATCTCTTTTGTCGAAAATCAGCCGTTTTTGCTCGAACATTAAATGCCTCCAAATGGTATTTAATTAACTTCCCGGGGTGAAGAAACCCTTTTTGAGAACTCAGAGTGAGTAAATTGGCCATTTTCATGCACTTTTAACCATTCCATAAATCTTGTGTTTTGGGCCCCTGGAAGCATGAAAATCACTTTAAACATGCTAATTTTAGCTCTAACACTGATGATCCACCTACAAATGTGAACTGACGTTCAAAAATAAAACATTTGAAAACGGACCATTTTCAACATTTCTGAAGCATGACGTAATGGGGGGGTGTTATCTCTTTTGTCGAAAATCAGCCGTTTTTGCTCGAACATTAAATGCCTCCAAATGGTATTTATTTCACTTCCCGAGCCCCTGGAAGCATGAAAATCACTTTAAACATGCTAATTTTAGCTCTAACACTGATGATCCACCTACAAATGTGAACTGACGTTCAAAAATAAAACATTTGAAAACGGACCATTTTCCACATTTCTGAAGCATGACGTAATGGGGGGGTGTTATCTCTTTTGTCGAAAATCAGCCGTTTTTGCTCGAACATTAAATGCCTCCAAATGGTATTTAATTAACTTCCCGGGGTGAAGAAACCCTTTTTGAGAACTCAGAGTGAGTAAATTGGCCATTTTCATGCACTTTTAACCATTCCATAAATCTTGTGTTTTGGGCCCCTGGAAGCATGAAAATCACTTTAAACATGCTAATTTTAGCTCTAACACTGATGATCCACCTACAAATGTGAACTGACGTTCAAAAATAAAACATTTGAAAACGGACCATTTTCCACATTTCTGAAGCATGACGTAATGGGGGGGTGTTATCTCTTTTGTCGAAAATCAGCCGTTTTTGCTCGAACATTAAATGCCTCCAAATGGTATTTAATTAACTTCCCGAGCCCCTGGAAGCATGAAAATCACTTTAAACATGCTAATTTTAGCTCTAACACTGATGATCCACCTACAAATGTGAACTGACGTTCAAAAATAAAACATTTGAAAACGGACCATTTTCCACATTTCTGAAGCATGACGTAATGGGGGGGTGTTATCTCTTTTGTCGAAAATCAGCCGTTTTTGCTCGAACATTAAATGCCTCCAAATGGTATTTATTTCACTTCCCGAGCCCCTGGAAGCATGAAAATCACTTTAAACATGCTAATTTTAGCTCTAACACTGATGATCCACCTACAAATGTGAACTGACGTTCAAAAATAAAACATTTGAAAACGGACCATTTTCCACATTTCTGAAGCATGACGTAATGGGGGGGTGTTATCTCTTTTGTCGAAAATCAGCCGTTTTTGCTCGAACATTAAATGCCTCCAAATGGTATTTATTTCACTTCCCGAGCCCCTGGAAGCATGAAAATCACTTTAAACATGCTAATTTTAGCTCTAACACTGATGATCCACCTACAAATGTGAACTGACGTTCAAAAATAAAACATTTGAAAACGGACCATTTTCCACATTTCTGAAGCATGACGTAATGGGGGGGTGTTATCTCTTTTGTCGAAAATCAGCCGTTTTTGCTCGAACATTAAATGCCTCCAAATGGTATTTAATTAACTTCCCGAGCCCCTGGAAGCATGAAAATCACTTTAAACATGCTAATTTTAGCTCTAACACTGATGATCCACCTACAAATGTGAACTGACGTTCAAAAATAAAACATTTGAAAACGGACCATTTTCCACATTTCTGAAGCATGACGTAATGGGGGGGTGTTATCTCTTTTGTCGAAAATCAGCCGTTTTTGCTCGAACATTAAATGCCTCCAAATGGTATTTAATTAACTTCCCGGGGTGAAGAAACCCTTTTTGAGAACTCAGAGTGAGTAAATTGGCCATTTTCATGCACTTTTAACCATTCCATAAATCTTGTGTTTTGGGCCCCTGGAAGCATGAAAATCACTTTAAACATGCTAATTTTAGCTCTAACACTGATGATCCACCTACAAATGTGAACTGACGTTCAAAAATAAAACATTTGAAAACGGACCATTTTCCACATTTCTGAAGCATGACGTAATGGGGGAGTGTTATCTCTTTTGTCGAAAATCAGCCGTTTTTGCTCGAACATTAAATGCCTCCAAATGGTATTTAATTAACTTCCCGAGCCCCTGGAAGCATGAAAATCACTTTAAACATGCTAATTTTAGCTCTAACACTGATGATCCACCTACAAATGTGAACTGACGTTCAAAAATAAAACATTTGAAAACGGACCATTTTCCACATTTCTGAAGCATGACGTAATGGGGGGGTGTTATCTCTTTTGTCGAAAATCAGCCGTTTTTGCTCGAACATTAAATGCCTCTAAATGGTATTTATTTCACTTCCCGAGCCCCTGGAAGCATGAAAATCACTTTAAACATGCTAATTTTAGCTCTAACACTGATGATCCACCTACAAATGTGAACTGACGTTCAAAAATAAAACATTTGAAAACGGACCATTTTCCACATTTCTGAAGCATGACGTAATGGGGGGGTGTTATCTCTTTTGTCGAAAATCAGCCGTTTTTGCTCGAACATTAAATGCCTCCAAATGGTATTTAATTAACTTCCCGAGCCCCTGGAAGCATGAAAATCACTTTAAACATGCTAATTTTAGCTCTAACACTGATGATCCACCTACAAATGTGAACTGACGTTCAAAAATAAAACATTTGAAAACGGACCATTTTCCACATTTCTGAAGCATGACGTAATGGGGGGGTGTTATCTCTTTTGTCGAATATCAGCCGTTTTTGCTCGAACATTAAATGCCTCCAAATGGTATTTAATTAACTTCCCGAGCCCCTGGAAGCATGAAAATCACTTTAAACATGCTAATTTTAGCTCTAACACTGATGATCCACCTACAAATGTGAACTGACGTTCAAAAATAAAACATTTGAAAACGGACCATTTTCCACATTTCTGAAGCATGACGTAATGGGGGGGTGTTATCTCTTTTGTCGAAAATCAGCCGTTTTTGCTCGAACATTAAATGCCTCCAAATGGTATTTAATTAACTTCCCGGGGTGAAGAAACCCTTTTTGAGAACTCAGAGTGAGTAAATTGGCCATTTTCATGCACTTTTAACCATTCCATAAATCTTGTGTTTTGGGCCCCTGGAAGCATGAAAATCACTTTAAACATGCTAATTTTAGCTCTAACACTGATGATCCACCTACAAATGTGAACTGACGTTCAAAAATAAAACATTTGAAAACGGACCATTTTCCACATTTCTGAAGCATGACGTAATGGGGGGGTGTTATCTCTTTTGTCGAAAATCAGCCGTTTTTGCTCGAACATTAAATGCCTCCAAATGGTATTTAATTAACTTCCCGAGCCCCTGGAAGCATGAAAATCACTTTAAACATGCTAATTTTAGCTCTAACACTGATGATCCACCTACAAATGTGAACTGACGTTCAAAAATAAAACATTTGAAAACGGACAATTTTCCACATTTCTGAAGCATGACGTAATGGGGGGGTGTTATCTCTTTTGTCGAAAATCAGCCGTTTTTGCTCGAACATTAAATGCCTCCAAATGGTATTTAATTAACTTCCCGAGCCCCTGGAAGCATGAAAATCACTTTAAACATGCTAATTTTAGCTCTAACACTGATGATCCACCTACAAATGTGAACTGACGTTCAAAAATAAAACATTTGAAAACGGACCATTTTCCACATTTCTGAAGCATGACGTAATGGGGGGGTGTTATCTCTTTTGTCGAAAATCAGCCGTTTTTGCTCGAACATTAAATGCCTCCAAATGGTATTTAATTAACTTCCCGAGCCCCTGGGAAGCATGAAAATCTCTTTAAACATGCTAATTTTAGCTCTAACACTGATGATCCACCTACAAATGTGAACTGACGTTCAAAAATAAAACATTTGAAAACGGGCCATTTTCCACATTTCTGAAGCATGACGTAATGGGGGGTGTTATCTCTTTTGTCGAAAATCAGCCGTTTTTGCTCGAACATTAAATGCCTCCAAATGGTATTTAATTAACTTCCCGAGCCCCTGGAAGCATGAAAATCACTTTAAACATGCTAATTTTAGCTCTAACACTGATGATCCACCTACAAATGTGAACTGACGTTGAAAAATAAAACATTTGAAAACGGACCATTTTCCACATTTCTGAAGCATGACGTAATGGGGGGGTGTTATCTCTTTTGTCGAAAATCAGCCGTTTTTGCTCGAACATTAAATGCCTCCAAATGGTATTTAATTAACTTCCCGGGGTGAAGAAACCCTTTTTGAGAACTCAGGGTGAGTAAATTGGCCATTTTCATGCACTTTTAACCATTCCATAAATCTTGTGTTTTGGGGCCCCTGGAAGCATGAAAATCACTTTAAACATGCTAATTTTAGCTCTAACACTGATGATCCACCTACAAATGTGAACTGACGTTCAAAAATAAAACATTTGAAAACGGACCATTTTCCACATTTCTGAAGCATGACGTAATGGGGGGGTGTTATCTCTTTTGTCGAAAATCAGCCGTTTTGCTCGAACATTAAATGCCTCCAAATGGTATTTAATTAACTTCCCGAGCCCCTGGAAGCATGAAAATCACTTTAAACATGCTAATTTTAGCTCTAACACTGATGATCCACCTACAAATGTGAACTGACGTTCAAAAATAAAACATTTGAAAACGGACCATTTTCCACATTTCTGAAGCATGACGTATGGGGGGGTGTTATCTCTTTTGTCGAAAATCAGCCGTTTTTGCTCGAACATTAAATGCCTCCAAATGGTATTTAATTAACTTCCCGGGGTGAAGAAACCCTTTTTGAGAACTCAGAGTGAGTAAATTGGCCATTTTCATGCACTTTTAACCATTCCATAAATCTTGTGTTTTGGGCCCCTGGAAGCATGAAAATCACTTTAAACATGCTAATTTTAGCTCTAACACTGATGATCCACCTACAAATGTGAACTGACGTTCAAAAATAAAACATTTGAAAACGGACCATTTTCCACATTTCTGAAGCATGACGTAATGGGGGGGTGTTATCTCTTTTGTCGAAAATCAGCCGTTTTTGCTCGAACATTAAATGCCTCCAAATGGTATTTATTTCACTTCCCGAGCCCCTGGAAGCATGAAATCACTTTAAACATGCTAATTTTAGCTCTAACACTGATGATCCACCTACAAATGTGAACTGACGTTCAAGAATAAAACATTTGAAAACGGACCATTTTCCACATTTCTGAAGCATGACGTAATGGGGGGGTGTTATCTCTTTTGTCGAAAATCAGCCGTTTTTGCTCGAACATTAAATGCCTCCAAATGGTATTTAATTAACTTCCCGAGCCCCTGGAAGCATGAAAATCACTTTAAACATGCTAATTTTAGCTCTAACACTGATGATCCACCTACAAATGTGAACTGACGTTCAAAAATAAAACATTTGAAAACGGACCATTTTCCACATTTCTGAAGCATGACGTAATGGGGGGGTGTTATCTCTTTTGTCGAAAATCAGCCGTTTTTGCTCGAACATTAAATGCCTCCAAATGGTATTTAATTAACTTCCCGGGGTGAAGAAACCCTTTTTGAGAACTCAGAGTGAGTAAATTGGCCATTTTCATGCACTTTTAACCATTCCATAAATCTTGTGTTTTGGGCCCCTGGAAGCATGAAAATCACTTTAAACATGCTAATTTTAGCTCTAACACTGATGATCCACCTACAAATGTGAACTGACGTTCAAAAAATAAAACATTTGAAAACGGACCATTTTCCACATTTCTGAAGCATGACGTAATGGGGGGTGTTATCTCTTTTGTCGAAAATCAGCCGTTTTTGCTCGAACATTAAATGCCTCCAAATGGTATTTAATTAACTTCCCGAGCCCCTGGAAGCATGAAAATCACTTTAAACATGCTAATTTTAGCTCTAACAACTGATGATCCACCTACAAATGTGAACTGACGTTCAAAAATAAAACATTTGAAAACGGACCATTTTCCACATTTCTGAAGCATGACGTAATGGGGGGGTGTTATCTCTTTTGTCGAAAATCAGCCGTTTTTGCTCGAACATTAAATGCCTCCAAATGGTATTTATTTCACTTCCCGAGCCCCTGGAAGCATGAAAATCACTTTAAACATGCTAATTTTAGCTCTAACACTGATGATCCACCTACAAATGTGAACTGACGTTCAAGAATAAAACATTTGAAAACGGACCATTTTCCACATTTCTGAAGCATGACGTAATGGGGGGGTGTTATCTCTTTTGTCGAAAATCAGCCGTTTTTGCTCGAACATTAAATGCCTCCAAATGGTATTTAATTAACTTCCCGAGCCCCTGGAAGCATGAAAATCACTTTAAACATGCTAATTTTAGCTCTAACACTGATGATCCACCTACAAATGTGAACTGACGTTCAAAAATAAAACATTTGAAAACGGACCATTTTCCACATTTCTGAAGCATGACGTAATGGGGGGGTGTTATCTCTTTTGTCGAAAATCAGCCGTTTTTGCTCGAACATTAAATGCCTCCAAATGGTATTTAATTAACTTCCCGGGGTGAAGAAACCCTTTTTGAGAACTCAGAGTGAGTAAATTGGCCATTTTCATGCACTTTTAACCATTCCATAAATCTTGTGTTTTGGGCCCCTGGAAGCATGAAAATCACTTTAAACATGCTAATTTTAGCTCTAACACTGATGATCCACCTACAAATGTGAACTGACGTTCAAAAATAAAACATTTGAAAACGGACCATTTTCCACATTTCTGAAGCATGACGTAATGGGGGGTGTTATCTCTTTTGTCGAAAATCAGCCGTTTTTGCTCGAACATTAAATGCCTCCAAATGGTATTTAATTAACTTCCCGAGCCCCTGGAAGCATGAAAATCACTTTAAACATGCTAATTTTAGCTCTAACACTGATGATCCACCTACAAATGTGAACTGACGTTCAAAAATAAAACATTTGAAAACGGACCATTTTCCACATTTCTGAAGCATGACGTAATGGGGGGGTGTTATCTCTTTTGTCGAAAATCAGCCGTTTTTGCTCGAACATTAAATGCCTCCAAATGGTATTTATTTCACTTCCCGAGCCCCTGGAAGCATGAAAATCACTTTAAACATGCTAATTTTAGCTCTAACACTGATGATCCACCTACAAATGTGAACTGACGTTCAAAAATAAAACATTTGAAAACGGACCATTTTCCACATTTCTGAAGCATGACGTAATGGGGGGGTGTTATCTCTTTTGTCGAAAATCAGCCGTTTTTGCTCAAACATTAAATGCCTCCAAATGGTATTTAATTAACTTCCCGAGCCCCTGGAAGCATGAAAATCACTTTAAACATGCTAATTTTAGCTCTAACACTGATGATCCACCTACAAATGTGAACTGACGTTCAAAAATAAAACATTTGAAAACGGACCATTTTCCACATTTCTGAAGCATGACGTAATGGGGGGGTGTTATCTCTTTTGTCGAAAATCAGCCGTTTTTGCTCGAACATTAAATGCCTCCAAATGGTATTTAATTAACTTCCCGGGGTGAAGAAACCCTTTTTGAGAACTCAGAGTGAGTAAATTGGCCATTTTCATGCACTTTTAACCATTCCATAAATCTTGTGTTTTTGGGCCCCTGGAAGCATGAAAATCACTTTAAACATGCTAATTTTAGCTCTAACACTGATGATCCACCTACAAATGTGAACTGACGTTCAAAAATAAAACATTTGAAAACGGACCATTTTCCACATTTCTGAAGCATGACGTAATGGGGGGTGTTATCTCTTTTGTCGAAAATCAGCCGTTTTTGCTCGAACATTAAATGCCTCCAAATGGTATTTAATTAACTTCCCGAGCCCCTGGAAGCATGAAAATCACTTTAAACATGCTAATTTTAGCTCTAACACTGATGATCCACCTACAAATGTGAACTGACGTTCAAAAATAAAACATTTGAAAACGGACCATTTTCCACATTTCTGAAGCATGACGTAATGGGGGGGTGTTATCTCTTTTGTCGAAAATCAGCCGTTTTTGCTCGAACATTAAATGCCTCCAAATGGTATTTAATTAACTTCCCGAGCCCCTGGAAGCATGAAAATCACTTTAAACATGCTAATTTTAGCTCTAACACTGATGATCCACCTACAAATGTGAACTGACGTTCAAAAATAAAACATTTGAAAACGGACCATTTTCCACATTTCTGAAGCATGACGTAATGGGGGGGTGTTATCTCTTTTGTCGAAAATCAGCCGTTTTTGCTCGAACATTAAATGCCTCCAAATGGTATTTAATTAACTTCCCGAGCCCCTGGAAGCATGAAAATCTCTTTAAACATGCTAATTTTAGCTCTAACACTGATGATCCACCTACAAATGTGAACTGACGTTCAAAAATAAAACATTTGAAAACGGACCATTTTCCACATTTCTGAAGCATGACGTAATGGGGGGCTGTTATCTCTTTTGTCGAAAATCAGCCGTTTTTGCTCGAACATTAAATGCCTCCAAATGGTATTTAATTAACTTCCCGGGGTGAAGAAACCTTTTTGAGACTCAGAGTGAGTAAATTGGCCATTTTCATGCACTTTTAACCAATTCCATAAATCTTGTGTTTTGGGCCCCTGGAAGCATGAAAATCACTTTAAACATGCTAATTTTAGCTCTAACACTGATGATCCACCTACAAATGTGAACTGACGTTCAAAAATAAAACATTTGAAAACTGACCATTTTCCACATTTCTGAAGCATGACGTAATGGGGGGGTGTTATCTCTTTTGTCGAAAATCAGCCGTTTTTGCTCGAACATTAAATGCCTCCAAATGGTATTTAATTAACTTCCCGGGGTGAAGAAACCCTTTTTGAGAACTCAGAGTGAGTAAATTGGCCATTTTCATGCACTTTTAACCATTCCATAAATCTTGTGTTTTGGGCCCCTGGAAGCATGAAAATCACTTTAAACATGCTAATTTTACCTCTAACACTGATGATCCACCTACAAATGTGAACTGACGTTCAAAAATAAAACATTTGAAAACGGACCATTTTCCACATTTCTGAAGCATGACGTAATGGGGGGGTGTTATCTCTTTGTCGAAAATCAGCCGTTTTTGCTCGAACATTAAATGCCTCCAAATGGTATTTAATTAACTTCCCAAGCCCCTGGAAGCATGAAAATCACTTTAAACATGCTAATTTTAGCTCTAACACTGATGATCCACCTACAAATGTGAACTGACGTTCAAAAATAAAACATTTGAAAACGGACCATTTTCCACATTTCTGAAGCATGACGTAATGGGGGGGTGTTATCTCTTTTGTCGAAAATCAGCCGTTTTTTGCTCGAACATTAAATGCCTCCAAATGGTATTTAATTAACTTCCCGGGGTGAAGAAACCCTTTTTGAGAACTCAGAGTGAGTAAATTGGCCATTTTCATGCACTTTTAACCATTCCATAAATCTTGTGTTTTGGGCCCCTGGAAGCATGAAAATCACTTTAAACATGCTAATTTTAGCTCTAACACTGATGATCCACCTACAAATGTGAACTGACGTTCAAAAATAAAACATTTGAAAACGGACCATTTTCCACATTTCTGAAGCATGACGTAATGGGGGGGTGTTATCTCTTTTGTCGAAAATCAGCCGTTTGTGCTCGAACATTAAATGCCTCCAAATGGTATTTATTTCACTTCCCGAGCCCCTGGAAGCATGAAAATCACTTTAAACATGCTAATTTTAGCTCTAACACTGATGATCCACCTACAAATGTGAACTGACGTTCAAAAATAAAACATTTGAAAACGGACCATTTTCCACATTTCTGAAGCATGACGTAATGGGGGGGGTGTTATCTCTTTTGTCGAAAATCAGCCGTTTTTGCTCGAACATTAAATACCTCCAAATGGTATTTATTTCACTTCCCGAGCCCCTGGAAGCATGAAAATCACTTTAAACATGCTAATTTTAGCTCTAACACTGATGATCCTCCTACAAAATGTGAACTGACGTTCAAAAATAAAACATTTGAAAACGGACCATTTCCACATTTCTGAAGCATGACGTAATGGGGGGGGTGTTATCTCTTTTGTCGAAAATCAGCCGTTTTTGCTCGAACATTAAATGCCTCCAAATGGTATTTATTTCACTTCCCGGGGTGAAGAAACCCTTTTTGAGAACTCAGAGTGAGTAAATTGGCCATTTTCATGCACTTTTAACCATTCCATAAATCTTGTGTTTTGGGCCCCTGGAAGCATGAAAATCACTTTAAACATGCTAATTTTAGCTCTAACACTGATGATCCACCTACAAATGTGAACTGACGTTCAAAAATAAAACATTTGAAAACGGACCATTTTCCACATTTCTGAAGCATGACGTAATGGGGGGGTGTTATCTCTTTTGTCGAAAATCAGCCGTTTTTGCTCGAACATTAAATGCCTCCAAATGGTATTTAATTAACTTCCCGAGCCCCTGGAAGCATGAAAATCACTTTAAACATGCTAATTTTAGCTCTAACACTGATGATCCACCTACAAATGTGAACTGACGTTCAAAAATAAAACATTTGAAAACGGACCATTTTCCACATTTCTGAAGCATGACGTAATGGGGGGTGTTATCTCTTTTGTCGAAAATCAGCCGTTTTTGCTCGAACATTAAATGCCTCCAAATGGTATTTAATTAACTTCCCGGGGTGAAGAAACCCTTTTTGAGAACTCAGAGTGAGTAAATTGGCCATTTTCATGCACTTTTAACCATTCCATAAATCTTGTGTTTTGGGCCCCTGGAAGCATGAAAATCACTTTAAACATGCTAATTTTAGCTCTAACACTGATGATCCACCTACAAATGTGAACTGACGTTCAAAAATAAAACATTTGAAAACGGACCATTTTCCACATTTCTGAAGCATGACGTAATGGGGGGGTGTTATCTCTTTTGTCGAAAATCAGCCGTTTTTGCTCGAACATTAAATGCCTCCAAATGGTATTTATTTCACTTCCCGAGCCCCTGGAAGCATGAAAATCACTTTAAACATGCTAATTTTAGCTCTAACACTGATGATCCACCTACAAATGTGAACTGACGTTCAAAATAAAACATTTGAAAACGGACCATTTTCCACATTTCTGAAGCATGACGTAATGGGGGGGTGTTATCTCTTTTGTCGAAAATCAGCCGTTTTTGCTCGAACATTAAATGCCTCCAAATGGTATTTAATTAACTTCCCGGGGTGAAGAAACCCTTTTTGAGAACTCAGAGTGAGTAAATTGGCCATTTTCATGCACTTTTAACCATTCCATAAATCTTGTGTTTTGGGCCCCTGGAAGCATGAAAATCACTTTAAACATGCTAATTTTAGCTCTAACACTGATGATCCACCTACAAATGTGAACTGACGTTCAAAAAATAAAACATTTGAAAACTGACCATTTTCCACATTTCTGAAGCATGACGTAATGGGGGGGTGTTATCTCTTTTGTCGAAAATCAGCCGTTTTGCTCGAACATTAAATGCCTCCAAATGGTATTTAATTAACTTCCCGGGGTGAAGAAACCCTTTTTGAGAACTCAGAGTGAGTAAATTGGCCATTTTCATGCACTTTTAACCATTCCATAAATCTTGTGTTTTGGGCCCTGGAAGCATGAAAATCACTTTAAACATGCTAATTTTAGCTCTAACACTGATGATCCACCTACAAATGTGAACTGACGTTCAAAAATAAAACATTTGAAAACGGACCATTTTCCACATTTCTGAAGCATGACGTAATGGGGGGGTGTTATCTCTTTTGTCGAAAATCAGCCGTTTTTGCTCGAACATTAAATGCCTCCAAATGGTATTTAATTAACTTCCCAAGCCCCTGGAAGCATGAAAATCACTTTAAACATGCTAATTTTAGCTCTAACACTGATGATCCACCTACAAATGTGAACTGACGTTCAAAAATAAAACATTTGAA
>NW_028242676.1:0-97188 GCF_964263255.1 Lissotriton vulgaris | reverse complement strand
GCTAGTCTGACTTTGCCATTGAAAGTAATGACACAGCCAAACCTCCTTCTGCAAGTCACCCCATGGCAGGCCTAAAGCAGGGTGCAGCATATTGAATGGGCAGAACATGTATTTTACATGTTCTGGCAGTAATACGTGAAACTGTTATTTTTACTGCAGAAACACTTGGTCTCCCCATTGGCAAGTACAGAGTTACACGTTGAGCCCTCTGCTGTGCTAACTCATGAACGGTATGACCAAAGTTGATACTCTAAGGTATCAAACAACTCTTTACATTAAGCCAGCCTTGATTCTCATGTCAAAATCAATGTACCAGGTGGCAGTATGTATCTTTTACTAAGTTGCCACTTTGTTACCTTTAGTCTCCTGACCTCTTAATGATTGCACAAGAAACCTGTCCCCCAAGACAGCTTTCTGCCTTCCTTGGGAGACATGCTAACGACTCCCAGGAAAGGAGAAATTAGAAGCTTTTACTGAAGAGAGGTGCATCCTCCTGCAGGAAGCCAAACTTTGTTTGCTCAAAAGGCGAGCTTCAAAGGAGATGCCACCTTTAAAGGGCAAATGGATAACATTAGAAGAGGGTCTGGTCCATTGTTTGGGTAAACAGGCTGGCACAAGGTACAGTGAAGGAGAAACCTGTTGGCAAATCAGTTTCTCATGGGCATGTAGCCCTTATGGTAGCCACACCTCTGGGATGAGGTAGAGTGTTACCCTTGTGCCAGGAGAGGGGTTCTGCCATGTTATGAAGGGGCAGAATAGTGCATCTTGAGATAGACAAGATGCCACACTTCCCAGGAAGTGATCATCAGGAGGGAGGGAATCTGGTAGCCCATTGGTTACTAACCGAGACTACCGTGAGGGCACTTTTTTAGCAAAAATAGGGCACCCTTTGTTCCCAGATCTCGAACGTACTGGAAGAAGGACTGCCCTGCTGCACTGTGGTGCCAGCAAAAAAGAGTCTGCACCAGCGTGGACTGCACCTGCTGAACCTGGTGGCTAGCAAAGGACACGGACTGTGCCTGCTGTGTCCTTCATGAGGAGAAGTCATCTCCAGAGCCCAGCCAAAGCAAGAGACTCCAAGGGTCAGTTGGCTGATCTCCTCTTTGCAACACAGGCCACAACAGCTGAAAAAGCCTGCTGTAGCAGGTTGGTACTCCAGAATCTTCAGCCTGCCACCGTGCAGCACCAGAGAAACCAGGACCTGATGCTAAAAGTTGAACTTGATTTCGTTGAGCCCGGGAGAAACTTTGGAGTGCAGCTTGGTCGCCAGAAACAAGTTATCACTCAGGGAAAGACCTGGCTGTGACTAGGATACCAGGCAACTAATAGCCCAGTGGTGACTGGATTTCTACCAGGAGCAACAGAGATGTTGAGCCAGTGACCAAGACCTCCCCGATCCCTTCGTGGAAGTGAGGAGTAGCTGCAGGAACACCCCCTTCAACCACATTGCATCAACAGCATTTTTTAGCATCTTCAGCATCCAGTATCCCCTGCATTAGGAACACTTCAATAGGAAACCACTGCAAAGGATAAAAGAGCATGGAACTGACTGTAGACTTCTTCACCTGCTGAAGTAACTGCTTCTGAGGACCTTGCTGGTCCCCCTGACTGGCTCTCTATTGGAGTTGGTCGCCTAAAGTCACTCTAAGTGACCACAATAAAACTAGCCCAACTTTTTGCTGACCATTTTCCTAAGTGTCAAATTCTTTGAATATTCCAGTGTTTGTTACGGTTGAGTGAAATACTTTGATTTACTATACCTTGTAAATTCTATTTGACTGGAACCCTCCAATTAATCTTTTTCGTTGTGTTGTCTAAAAATACCCAAAAATCAATTTGTAGGTCGAGCCTATACAGCACTTGCGCTGTAAGGAGATATGTTGTAGGTACTTTGTGTGGAGCTGACTCCTCCCTGGCATTAGATTACCGTTTGCGTGTGTCTTTTAAGAATCATAGGCTGCAAATGGCTAATGGTGGGTGCATTTCTCACCTCTTCTGCAAAGTTCACTCCCACGGAGTATTGCCGCAGGAGCGAGCAGTGGAGCTCATGCAGGCCCTATGTGCAATGCTAATGTTGGAGTGTAGCTGAGCGTTTAGTAATTGTTATTAGTTTGTATTTTGTTGCTGTGTCAAATTGCGCTTTACCTCTTGATTAACTCGTTACACAGCGCTTTATTTAAAGCAATAATTATGCCAGCCGCGCTTATGCATTTTGTTATGCATGGCACCGAGGCATTTGAAGGAGGCTGCAGGCAGTGTGGTAAGATCCCCTCCATACAACTCCCTAGCGAGAATGAAGGCCAGTTATCGAAACTGCCACTTTTCGCTTGATTTGCAGCACAGAGAACGGATAGAAATACTTTGACTTATTTTTGTTTCTATTATGCCTCGTGTCCCTTGCTTTGGTGATTCTGTTTTGACTTCTAATCAGGGGCGTAACACAGGCCCCCGCAGCCCCCGGGTTGCAGGGGGCCCGCGCTCCAAGGGGCCTCTCACTCAGCCGGAGCCAGGAAGCGCGAAGCCTCTTCATTGTGATGATACGCATGCCTGTAATAAATTAAATTGTGCGCAACCGCACACCGGGGCCGGGGGGCCCCGGCCGGGCCTCAGGGGCTCCTCATTAATTAAAGGGTGTTTGAGCATGCCCGGGCCTTAGCAGGGCCTCTGAGGCAGACAGAGCTCTTCATTAATTGACCACCACTCTGATGAACTACATGTACCACGAGAGTCACACAGAAGCTTGGAGGGAGGTGGGAGGGGGGGGGGGGAATGCGGACGGTTTCGAGGCTCGGCATCTCATTTTAAGTGAAAGACCCCCTTCCTGGTTCACACGCCGTCCCGAGTGAATTTTGCAGAGCCCTTTCTCTTGTTACACAAGTGGCGCCTGACCTTCCCATGCATTATTTGACCCTATAGACGCAGGCATCGGGCTCACAGCGCGAGGTGAAGTATGGTGAAACTATCGACGCCACTGAAGTAAGGAAGTGCAAGAAGCGCACGCAAATTTTTTGTTGTTGCATATTTATATAGTGAAAACTCGACCCCAAGGTATTGGAGCGCTTTGCATGAGCACCGGTTACTGACACATTCAGGCACGGGGGGGGGGGGAGATTAACTGATTTGCCCAGAATCACAGGATGTGGACGTGACCCAGAGGCTCGAACCCTGGTTTCTAGCCCTAAAGTCGGCAGCTCCAGCCTACACACCACATCCTCTCCTCATCAGAGGACGAAGAGCGCCTTGTGGAGCAGACACACACGAGGAACTAAAATGACTCCGGGCAGGGCCGGTCCTAGAACTCCTGGGGCCCCGGGCGAAAGAGAAGATGTGAGGCCCCTCTAATTTGCATATATCTTCCAGTCGCAGCCGGCATGACTCGCGGGTGGAGGATCTCACGGGAGTTCGGATGGGGGGGTTAGAAAACAGGAAGCAGGCAGCCTCCCTCCCCTCCCCTAAGCCAATCATAATTCTGCAATGGCAGGGTTGTGATTGATCAGGACGCCTACCAGCCAGGCGCCTATGGGGAGGCCATTTTCCCCATGTAGGCTGCATTGCAGCCTACATAGAGAAAGGCCAGAGTGCGCATGACTGGTTTGGCCGAACAGTCAGCGCCCTTAGCAGTTGGCAAGGCAATGCTCTCCCGCCCTAAAACAGACCCGCCCGCCCCCAACGAAACACTTCTGCTTTCTCGCAGTGCTAGAAGCAGAAACATAAAATGGTCGTTTTAGCATTTTATGTTTCTGCTTTTGCGAGAAAGTAGTGGGGCGTCGCTCCTCCACCCTAGTGAAGGAGCCGCCCTTGGTAACATCACAAGAAGTGACATCATAGAAAGTGACATTGCAGGACTATTGATCTTATTTGGCATCCCTGAAGAGACCTAATGTGGATATCAGTAACATGGACAAAAAGATAAATATACAAATGAAATAAGTCCATATATTTTAAAACTGTTAAATGTATTACATTTGTCTCATTAGATGGAAAAGCTAGGTGCAGGTCTCACAAAGATGTATATTATTGATCACCGGAGTTTCATGACATTTTTGTTGTTGCCGAAAATTCCTGGAGACCAGGAAGGAGGCAGCAAGTGCTTTTAGAAACATAGTATATTCACAAACATGACCCAAAGTCAGCGTTCAATGCGATCTCACCGTTTGCACCGCCCTAGAGCCTCCCTGCTCAAGGGTCCTGTGACCTCAATGACAGAGTCACTGTTGCTCTAGGGTGTGCTGCTTCGTAGGCCTGCCCAAAAGGCTTGCGGTGGGCTTCAATGGGGATTGTGGTAGACAGGCCTTCAAGGTTAACCCACACTTGCCACTGCTAGGGTTCACCTGCTGGTGCTAAGACACCAGGGCTTCTAAGGTCGTGCGGGTCCTTCCAAGGTCTAGCATGGAAATGTGCTCCCTCAGGGAGATTGGTCTGGTGGACTGGTCATGAAGGCTGAAACTGGCTCCCCAGTTCCAAATTCGGCAGCTCTGACCATAATGCCACATCCTCTCTCCACTGAACACCATATTACCCCACTCAGAGAAACTCGCACTGCCTTCAACTACAACCCAATTGTGCCCCGCTACTAACACCTAGAGGCGACTCATTTCAAATTACACACTAGACAAGAGCAATATGCTGCCTAAAAAAAGTGACAACATTCTGGAAAAAGCAAACACTCATAAGGGATGTAAGATTAATTAAAGCATATGAAATGTAAGCAGGAACAACATGGTTACCTTAATGCTTTAGCACTTATTCAGAAATAAATGAGTGCTTTTGCATGAAAAGTTAAGGCCATGACTACAGGGCCGGAATGGACCTGCTTCAATGCCCGTTGAATATATCCTTACAAAACAAAAGCAATATGGTTTAAAAAGACCACATTTGTGAATACAGAGCAGCGGTATGCACTTTATTTTCCAGTCCGCCCATCAAGGAGGTATTGCAGTACATCCAGAAATGGTGCACTTCCCCACCTGGGGAAAACAATGCTGTTTAGAGAAAGACAAGAAAACAAAAGTAGCGCTTCACTGGTAAACTCTGTGTAGTGGCACTAATGTGATTTGGGTGTGAATAAAATCAATCTGGCCCCTTTTCGACCCACTGTCTTGCTTTAGTTATTTTTTACAGTTTGAATTTTTTATTTCTCTCTTTCCCAAGGCTGCACTTTGGAAGTGAAAAATGTCACAAAAAAGATGACCTTTCCAGCAAAAAAGTTTTTCTTTTTTGGATGCATTTCACAGGGGAACAAATAAAGGAAAGGAAAAGAAAGAGGGAGTAGTGGCTACAAGGCGCTGGGAAGGGGGCCCCCACACCCTGACCTTGCAGATTTCTATAGTGCTTAGAGGCCCAGGGAAAGGGGGCCCCCTCCCCTGGGCCTGAAGCAGTAACAAGGCCTTTCTTAAAACACTGCCCCAGCACCAGTTTCTCTGGCTGCTCCCTCCTCCCCTCACCCACTGCTCCTTACCTGTGTCCGGCTGGTCCTGGAAACAAAAGGGCCTTCTGTCACCTAGCAACAAAATGCAGACAGGGAATGGCTGGTACTTAAGAGAGGTGTTGCCTCGCCCCTGACACTCTGAGCCCTAATTGCTGGCCCTGCCGCTTTGACTTCCCCACTCTGTTTGTCCCTCCCCCCCACCCCTGCAACCCCAGGAATGCCACTGCGGTCGTCGACACCAGACATCTCTGATGTGTATTGTAATGTGTGGGGAGGGGGCCCTGGTGGAGCAGGGGGGCCCCCTGCCTCTCACCTGAGTGCGAGGCCCTGGGCGGCTGCCCATACTGCCCATGCCTAGCACCGGCCCTGACTCCGGGCTTAGAAGACTTTGACAGAAGCAAATTTGGCTTTGAATCCCGGCTCTCCACTGACCCGTATGTGTGCTCTGAGGAAGATCAATTTTCCTTCTATACCAGTCCCCTTAAATGGCAAATTATGAAAATGTGCATAGAAGCACCTTAGTTTTCAGTAACGTATTCGTAGTGTGGCGCAGTGTCATGCCTCACAATCTGGAGGAGGTTGTGCGAGAGTTTGCTACAGCTGAGGTTACATGCCAGTCTGGGCCGGTTTTCTCCTAAAACTCTGTTTCTCCTAACACATTTTTTTTTGGGCATGTAAAATTTACATATATGGATTTTCCCTGCATTGTGGAAATGAAGGGAAATTCTAACGCGGTTTACAACAGTTACTACTAGGTCAGGTGGTAGTTATGCCTCCCACAGACACTGAGGAATTCCACTGGAAGTAGCGACTGCAGAACGATTCTCGGCTGACAGAGGCACCTAAAGCCTCATGTGGGCTTGTGACCTGAGAGCCCTGGTCTCTGTCAGTCCCCTACCCCCCCGTACTCTTGCCGGGGGGGGAAGGCTACCCTGGACCCTACTTCTGCC
The DNA here is from genome assembly GCF_964263255.1 of Lissotriton vulgaris. Taxonomy (NCBI): domain Eukaryota; kingdom Metazoa; phylum Chordata; class Amphibia; order Caudata; family Salamandridae; genus Lissotriton; species Lissotriton vulgaris. The sequence continues at coordinate 90,810 of NW_028242676.1, read as the reverse complement.
TGAGTCTGGATACATCATTTCAGCCACCCCTCCCTATCCGCCCTCTACCTCTTTAAAGTTGTTTCTCATTCTTTGACCTCCGTTTTCTTCTAAAAGATCACTGCGTGCCAGGCCCTGCATGCTGGGCGCCATGAAGGTACAGCCTGTCAGCAGATTCTCACTGCCGCTCCCGGCCGGTAATAAATGGCCGATAAGTTGTAAATAATGCGGAAAATCGATCCTAGGCCCACCAGCGCCGGCTGAGAGTGAAACATTATGAGGCAGGCCATTGTTACTACAGTCAGTAAGTGAAGTAAGTGCAGCATCTGACAGTGTAACTGCACATTTGAGCAGGAGGAACCAAATGTCACCTGACCCCATCCCACTGCCCGCGGCGCCGCCTCAGCAGCTGCTGCATTACAAGTGCCCGAGAGAGTGAGCGCAGGTAAAGTGTATTTTATATTTATCCTAATTAAACTAAGTAAACATTGTCTTTGCCACAAATTATGTGATAATTGCTTGTAGGACTATTAAGGCTGTGCAACTTACTCTTTTATTTGTGTGTCTTTTTGTAAAATAAATTACAGCTTGCGGCCAGGCTGGGCTGTAACCCCTAGTCTGTGAGGGTGCCTTTCCTGCCCTTACATTTCAAGTGCGTTGTAGAAGTTCTAAGTTCTTTAGTGTTTCTTGTTACTCAATTGGGTGTATTTTCTGATATTTATGTGTTTCCCTGGTCTTCATTGCTTAATTTTGTTTGTGAGAAAGTGTCACTCATTGTCGTTGTAATGTCACTCATAATGACACTGAAATTATGAACATGTCAATCATAGCGATTTGAAACCTTGAAAGCTATGATGGTGAGTGGGTGCACGGTGGGCAATTGTCTCCGCGTCTGAGCAAGTCCAGGGTGGGGCTGGTGACCAATTCCATTGAATTTGTCATTCAATTACAGTGCGCATGACTTGTGAGGTGGGGCATCCCAGGAGCCAGCCACGACAGAGACTGAGAAGGACCGTCCATCACTCACGGGCCATCATTTAATTTATTACTAGAGCCTCTGCCTGCCTGGCTAGCCTTACCCTGCCCCTGCCCTGTCTCGCGCCTTCCTCTAAAGCTGAAGGCCAGGCCTCAGCCCTTCAGGTGAGTCCGAGTCTGTCCGAGTCCTAGGTGCTTCCATTATCTTTGTATTACATTATTCACTTTGGTCTGGTAGATTTAATAATGTTTCTTACCTCGCTGTGTTTTTCCCCTTGTCATGCAGCTTTACATTTCTTGTTTCCTTCAGTGTTGGGTTTTAGGTCCTGTTCTCCGAGTGGCCAAGTGCCTTTGCAACAGATTACTTTCTACCAACTTAGATTGATTTCCGGAATTGCCCATAGAGAAATTTTGATCTGGGATTTAGGAAGAGTGGATTAACAAACTAGGCCTTGTTGAATTGCCTGCCTTATTTTTTTCTCTCTAAAGTTCTTCTGTTGGGTTAATTGTAAACGCGACAGTCAAGCATGTTTGTTTCTGTTCCAAATTCCCCCCCCCCCCCCCCCCCCCGAACGTTCCATGTTATTTTGTTCACCTTACCACCAGAGATCTCCTGGTTATCTGCAGTGAAATAATGGAGTTCTGATAGGCAGAGCTCTTGACGGTGTGCCTGAAAAGTATCCGAATAGTCCATTCTTTTCATCTTCATTGAATAACCTACAGATTGAGACAAGCAGATGATTGCTGCGTTAGTAGTGTCTACGTGTTGGGTCTACTAGCTATACACTGACTGTTAGAATAAATAAATCCTATTTTAAAAGTAAGAGACAGAGTTCAACTTTTGCTTTGTGTGTTGTCTTAAATTACCTGTGAGCGTTGCTCGAAGCCTTCACCAATGTTGTAATAGTTAACGCTGACCACTACTGTCACTATGTATTTGCGTGGTGGTGTTTGGTTGTCATGCTCTCTGATTACCTGTCAAGCATAAAAAAAAGAATTCCATGCCATAATATGGTGGATCATTTAAAGTAAAACCATTTCCAGTAGTCAAATTAATGTTTGCGATGTATCTGTAGTTTAGCTCAGAAAATTCCTCTACTATCTCTGAGCAACTAGTGGGGAGTCAGGTCTATTGACTACAAAGCACCTTTACAGCCAGTTCTCATCTGTTTGTAACTGGGTGAATCGAATAATCAGGGAGCTTATTGATATGAACTGTAAGCAGGATCTATGTCATTCCTGTCTGTTATACATTGCAGTTTATGTTTTTTAGGGCATCAGTCTAAACTCTATTTGAATAGAACCTGAAAGTATACTTATAATAACACTAATATTAAAAGATTTTTGGCAACTTGTTAAAATCAGTTAATCAAGCCTAAATATTAATAGTTCTTGAAGCAGCTTACTTGAACAAAGTGCCGAGGGAAATGGAACCCTGTGTGGATTGGCTCACTGAGCATTAGCATCTAGTTTATACTTGGTCTTGGTATTCCCCCTTTGCCAAGGTTCATGGTAGAATTCGACCAGATAAAAATAAGCAGTTGGAAATAAAAGTGAGTTCAGTTTTTCTCTTCACCCTCCACACGCTTTCAGAACTTACGAGATTTGTTGGTACAGACGTTTTTTTTTCTTTTTTAAGGATTATGGAATAAGATCAAAGAAACGGTTTGTGGCTTTGTACAGAACACGATAATATGCATTTTGGCATTTTAAATCTGTGGGAGATCTGGGGGTTAAGCAGTAATGAATTTCGGGGGTTATAGAAGGTAGATATTTCATTACCTTAGAACCATATTTTGCAGCAAGTAACCTGTGCATACCTTCTCTTCTGGCTGAAGAGTGCTGTGATATTGCCCTCCTGTGAGGTGATTCTTGCAGGTTTATCTGCTTAGGAATGTAACTGCGCTTTTATAATTATACTGTATAAAGTTTTGCTCTTTATCCTGTGCTCTACAGCATTCTCACTTTAACTTCCTGAAAGTGATTTTTTTAAATCCCTGTATCTCAGAGGAAACTGTGCCTGAGGGGCTCTTCAGTCCCGATGGCAGCGTGCAACTGAAATTACAGCTGCTTGACTTAACTGTTATAACGTGTGCACATACCTGTAAGGGTGTCTTTGTGGTTGTTTTTGAACAAGAGACTTTTTTTTAAGAGTTGTTAGTTTTCGCACTGTTGTGAATCTTATTTATGAGATTATACAGGTTCACCTTCGGGTAAAGTCCGCGCTATATGAAAACGCATAAATAAAATAAATAAATAAATTGCAGTGGCGTAATAAAGGCATCCGGAGGCCCGCAGTGCGTGGAGGCAACTGAGCTCCAGGGGGTCCTCTCAGCACAGTACCCTGGCATGTCCGGCTCTGAGTGGGTCCAGAGGGGGCCCCTCAATATGCTTTGCAGGGGGGTGGGGGGGGGGGGCTAAACTTTCGTTACACCACTGCTTCTAATTCTGAAACGTGTTACCTCTTACCTAAATATCCTTTTGCAGCATTAACTCACTGTCGATTGATTTGTTTGGCACATGCCTGCCATCAAGTGGTTTAATCCAGTATAGTTTAACATTCTTTTATAACGTAAAACACACTTGACGGAGGATTGTTAGACTTGTCAGCAACTTCACCATTATCTCTCGATAGACTAATTTTCAAAGGCTCAGTGGCAACTATCAGTGTTCATCTAGGCTATCTACCAGGGTCGGATTGGGATCACAATTTGGCCCGGGCACTGACCAAAAAAGTGGCCCACATTTGCGTGGCGTGGCTCACATTCGCGGGGCGTGGCCCACATTCGCGGGCATGGCCCACATTTGCGGGCGTGCCTTTTCATGAAACACACAAGGAATGTAAGTGGGAGGATATTGTTCTTGGGACGGACACAGGGCCAAGGTAACAATGTCCTACAAGCTGAGCACCTGAAAAACAGCCAGGCCCCTTTCTATTACCAAATTAATCCCCAGCCCTCCAGCGCAGGAGCATCTGAAAACAGCCAGGCCCCTTTCTATTACCAAGTTATTCCCCAGCCCTCCAACGCGGAAGCATCTGAAAACAGAAAGGCCCCTTTCTCTTAAAAAATTATTCTCCAGCGCGGAAGCATCTGAAAACAGCAAGGCCCCTTTCTATAAAAAAAATTATCCCCCAGTCCTCCAGCACAGGAGCACCAGAAAACAGTGAGGCCCCTTTCTATTAAAAAAATAGCCTCCAGCGCTGGAGCACCTGAAAACAGCGAGGCCCCTTTCTATTACAAAGTTATCCCCCAGCCCTCCAGCTCAGGAGCACCGGAAAACAGCAACGCCCCTTTCTATCACAAAATTATCCACCAGCCCTCCAGCGCAGGAGCACCTGAAAACAGCGAGGCCCCTTTCTATTAAAACATTATTCCCCAGCCCTTCAGCGCAGGAGCACCTGAAAACAGCGAGGCCCCTCTCTATTAATAAATTATCCTCTAGACATCCAGCGCAGGAGAACCTGAAATCAGCGAGGCCCCTTTCTATTAAAAAATTATTCCCCAGCCCTCCTTCGCAGGAGCACCAGAAAACAACGAGGAACCTTTCTCTTTAAAAATTATTCCCCAGCCCTCCAGCGCAGGAGCACCTGAAAAACAGCGAGGCCCCTTTTTCTTAAAAAATTATTCCCCAGTACCTCCAGCGCAGGAGCACCTGAAAAACAGCGGGCACCCAGCTATTTGTCAATTACTCAGCCCTCCCCAGCCCTTTACTGCCTCAGGGCAATGGCCTGGCAGGAGAGGGCATAAAGCAAAAACACAGCTTCTGGGCCATCCATGGGGTGGGGAGAGGCTAAGGTGAAGATGGTGCGAGTTCCCCACAACACCTGGCCCCCATAGTGATACCCATTCTTCCTCGCCCACTATCCCCTGAATGAGAAGGGCTGTGGGCGAGGACTAATGCAAGCACTGTTTCTGGGCTGCGTGGGCCCCAGGGGGGCAGAGGTGAAAGTGGCTCATAGGCCTGAGCAACACCTAGCCCCATGGGAGGCACACAATCACCCCTCCCCAGCCCACCATCAGCGTGATTGCTTGGCAGGGCAGGGGGTGAAGGAGCTGATCATTGCTGAACGGCCGGCCGCATAGCGAAGCTGCTTTCCTCTCCCTGTCAGTGCTCTCTGTGGTCTGGTAAAGGAGGAAAAAACTGGCCCACAGAGTGCACTGAGACACCGGCCCTTCGGCCCATGCCCGAATGCCCGCAGTGCCTATCCGCCCCTGCTGTCTACCTCTCCCCGAGTCTCTCCATGTACTGAAACAAACACTACTCCTATAGTGATCAACTTTTGTCCCGGGAAGTACATTTTGCAACACCTATCCTGGTCAATCCCTAATCCGTTTACAAGAACCTAGAACAACTGTCCTTCCGAACCCTAGTAGAACGAATCCAATCGGTTCACGCTGTCGGTATTCAAAGCTGATCCTACTATGTGCTCAGGAAGTTAGTTCTGACTGTTGCATGGGTAGTGGCACTGGTTCTATAACTTCAGGTTTGCCATGCCCAGGGCCATCATCAGAAGTAATAAATGCCTTACCCGCTCCAGTCTGAACGAACATGAGCTAAGAATGGCCTGAAAGTTAGGCTAGCGGAGAGTCAGGGACCAGCCCATCATTCAAAGGAATGGGGCTCTGCCACATCCATTTTTACCACAGATGCACCAAGACACCTCATTGTTTGATAATCCTTTCACTAGTAAAACAAGAATGGCATAGCCAATAGGTCTCGCTTTTGGGACCTTATAAGTATTTAATTATGCAACACAATATCCTTGGTGCAACATCAACTGTTGCATGGCTAACACTTATAATGTCCAACAGGCAAGACCTATTTGCTATGCCAATGCTTGTTTTTACCGGATTGAAGGTAGTATGTGTCGGCGGTCTGGGTTGGGGCAATCAATTTGGTGAGCACCTGCACTTCATTTCGTCTTAGACCTCGTCCCCACACTCCCTTACCCCGAAACATTGCACCAGGATCACAGTTCCCATACTTTTGTTTACGCACTTTACTGTCTAAGAAAAAAAGCATTGGGAGGAAATAGTGGTCTCTGCTGACATGGATTAATTGTCAACCTATATGGCTACATAGTGTTACGTCCATCTCAGTGGCTCATGTTAACGGAAATTCAAGTTTCCATTAGTGGGCTTTCAGTCATCTAATCAGTGCACTGTGGGGTTTGCACAGGGCCAGACCTAGAACTTCTGGGGCCCCGGGCGAAAAGGAACATGTGAGGCCCCTCTAATTTGCATGTAAACTCCAGTTGCGGCTAACATGACTCGTGGTTGGGAGGTCTGACAGGGGTTCGCGGGTGGGGGGGGTAATTTAAAAATAAAATAAACTTACCTTCCTAGGTCTCGCGTCATCTCTCCTCCTCGCTTTCTTTCCTGCCTCTGGCAGGAACAGGAAGCAGGCAGCCTCCCTCCCCAAAGCCAATCACAACGCTGCAATGGTAGCATTGTGATTTGTTGGGACACCGACCAGCCAGGCGCCTATGGGGAGGCCATTTTCTCAATGTAGGGTGCATTGGTGCCTACATGGAAAAAGGCCAGAGTGTGCATGACCAAACAGTCAGGGCCCTTAGCAGGGGGCAAGGGACTCCTCCCCTGCCCTAAAGCAGACCCGCCCGCCCCCAACCAAACACTTCTGTTTTCTCGCAGTGTGAGTAGCAGAAATAAAATGGTAGTTTTAGCATTTTATGTTTCTGCTTCTCGCTCTGCGAGAAAGCAGTGGGGTGACGCTACTCCGCCCTAGTGGAGGAGCCGCCCTTGGTAACATCACAAGTGGCATAACAGAAAGTTACACCGTAGGACTATTGATTTTATTTGGCATCCCTGAAGAGACCTAACATGAATATCAGTAACAAGGACAAAAAAATAAATATACAAATTAAATAAGTCCATATATTTTAAAACTGTATTAAATGGATTACATTTGTCACATGATAAAATGTCCAGTTCTGCCTCATAAAGGGGGGAGACACTGTGAGGTAATGAGGGGCGGGATCATTAAAAATATAAAGTGACACAAGAGAAAACCCTACTCACTATGGATATAATTGCAAATTTCAAAAGGTTCCCTTATCTTTATGTGCCATTATTGTGCTACCTTAGGATGACATTAATACTTCGTAATTTGTTTTAACATAAATCCTCTCTCTCACCAGTATCCCACACGCTAAGAGACGTACGACAATCTTTTTCTTCTGTAGGCTCTTTACTCCCCAGAATTATGTTAAGTGTAAAACACAACACATATAGTAAAAAACATAAGGCCCAAGGGAGAGAATGACATTTGGACATCGCAGTACAGGATCATGGCTGCAAGGTGTAGGAAAGCAGGCCAGCCGTCGTGCAAGCAAGGCAAATTGTGACTCCCCACTACCCTCTGGTCACTGACTGAGCAGTAAAATACAGCCATAATTTGGGTGCATTGGACACATAACCCCACAAGACCATGGTCCAATTGCACTTTCTACACAATTGATAGCTATTCGCTTCAGATGTTGCCTCTTGCCCTAAGCATGGAATTCATGAATCTGTGCTGCCTCTTAGCATTGGACAATGACAGTGAGGCCTAGGGGAGGGTAGGCCTTCCGTGAGCTGCACAGCAGTAAATATGCTCCTGACCCTGCATGGTGTATCCCCCCCCCGCGCCATGTGCTACAACGCCTTCCTTTCTGCCACTGACCAGCATCTCTTTCACAGCTCATCAGCATCTGAAAGAGTGAGAGTTGCTTGTCTTTCTTAATTATTACAACTGTCAGGCCCCAAAATGCGTGCTAATTGGCACTGGGGTGGGAAGTGGACGGATTGGGATTGCAATTAGGCCCGGGCAGTCCCTAAAACGTGGCCCACATTTGCAGGCTGTGCTCTTTCAGAAAACATCATTTGATTAGTCTCATTGGACTCTTTTTTTTAGAGAAATGTTTGGTAACCTAAGCACTTTAAAGCCTCTAGAATTAGTAAGATTGGTGAAAACTAGAAGCACTGCATTTAGACCAGGGGGGCTAGGTGAAATAAAATGGCACAAGGGCCACAATACCTGATTTGGCTAAGGTTGCCACCTGGCTGATTTTCTTACTGACATGACCTGTATTTTAATATCCTGGCCGGTGTGAAAATTAAGAAAAATGCGGAAGTCTCTATTTTTTTCTCTGATCAGTATTAAGCATGGGCGAATTTTGCGAATCTGGCGTTCGCGAATTTGCGAACTCGCAATCCGCAAAATCCACGAATTCTCGCGAATTTGCGGATTTATTTTGGTGTGTTCGCAAAGGTTTCTGCCAGTTCGCGAGGGTTTTGTACCAGTTCTCAATTGCGAACTTACTTGTCGGCTCGCAGCGGTCGCGACTATGTTGTTTCTACGTCTGGTTCATCATCACAGGTTCACAGCACCCTCTGTTTCACCACTGCCACCCTCTGTTTCACCCATGCCAACCTCTGGTACATCAATGCCACCCTCTGGTTCATCACTGTAGATTATGGGGGGGGGGAAGCAAGCACACCTGCCCTGCTTCAACTGACATGAATTAATTTGGGGTTGATTTATTAATGTGTCACTGTTTTAAAATTCCATTCTGGCACCTGCTTGCTTATCTGTAATTTGCTTTCTGTTGCAGTGCAATTTTTTTTTCCAGGACCTTTGTGGCCTACTTGTAGCTTTTCTATGAGCCTGCTGTGAGGGTCAGAGCAGGGTCATAGAATAGTTGCAACTAGCAACTGAACTCTGGAGGGGCGCCAGTCAGGAAGCACTACAGGGAATGGTTACTAATGATGAGTTTGAACTTTTGCACCTGCTGAGTGCTTTCAGTTTTGCAAAACTCGTTTTTCTGCAATTTCGCGGGATTCGCGGGGCGCGAACTTGCGCGAGATCGAATTCGGAAGCCGCGAATTCGTGCGAATATGCGATTAGTTTTTTTGCGGCGTGTTAGTTCGCAATGTTTTATGCGTTTTAGCGAGCCGCCTGTAGCGCAACGGCGCGAAGTTACCCTCACGGTCGTTCACGGGCGCGGCCATCTTGTTTGCATGACGTATTTCCGTTTCCGGGCACGATGTGTAATCTCGCAAAGTGTGCGGCTCGCTAGTACAATTTCGCGTGTGATCGCGAGGAAAATCTCTAGCGAACTTACCAACGCGGTCGTGAACGGGAGCGGCCATCTTGTTTCTCATTCATTGCTATGGTTCTGGGCATGCTTTTTGTATCCTCTCTGAATCTCTGCCATCCTTTGCTTGTTTGAAGTTTTTTTTAATCTATTTTACTTATTATCTATCCCTCTATTTTTCTAGCTCTATATTTTTGTGTTTTCTGCTACTTTCTGTTAATTTTAAACTACTTTTTTAAACTCTTTTCTTTTCTTCTTCCCTATTCTATTTCTTCTTTATTATTTAGCTTCCTTTCTGCCCAGACCATGGTAAAGTGAGCCGTGAAGCATCCTGAGAAGGGGAAGGGTCCCGCACCCCGTGCCTGGCTCCCGTGCGGGCGTTTGAGGGGGGAGTAGGTCGCACCCCGGGAGATCTTCAGCGCGGAGGAGGTGGCCGCACTAATTTTTTATGTTCAGCTCCGCCTCCCCAGGACCATCATGGCAGGCGGCAAGATCGCTAGCGGGTACGGGATCCAGGATCGCCTGAAGCAGTGGGAGAAGGTGTGCCGGGCCATGTACCAACACTCTCGGGTCCGGCGCACCTACAACCAGGCCACCCACCGTTGGACGGATCTCCTGGATCTAAACGCGATCTGCTTGACCTGCTCGGCCTTGAGATCCCCGGGCTTGCTGAGTAGTAGTAGCTATTTCTTTACTACTCTGTTTTCTCCTGCTCTGTGTGTTATTATATTGCACATTTTTGTTTTTTACCAAGAGCATTAATGCTGCTGATTACATTGTAGGTAAATTATATTTCAAAATTTTCTGTGCATTTCAGGTGCACTGCTCTCCTTCTCAGTAGCGTTGCTACTATGCTTATTTGTTTTCGATTTTGTGTTCATTTCATTGGCCTGTGAAATTATGTATGAGTGTAGTTTAAAGAACTGCGTAAGAAAAAGGTTTGCCGAAGCACTCTGTTGAGTAAAGACGATTGTTTGGTCCAAACACGGAGCCGGGCTCGGAAGAGGTGCACTCGCCTGAGATAGCCGGAGAAGCCGCACACGGCTTGGTACACAGTCATTTTGGAACCGCATCCGGTTTCCCCGCATAGAAATTAAATCGCATTCTTTTCGGTAACGGGAGTCCCAAAATTTTGGTGAAATATATCGAGTGGTTTCCGAGCCCAACCTACACTCGTATGATCTCTAGATATATACATAAAGACATCCACCGCTGCTGGACGCACTTGAACCAGTGCTATTAGTGGAAGGCCCGGCTGGGTCGGAATTATCACCAGCTAAGCGTGATGAGATTTTTCCGGTTTTGTCTTCTTCTCAACAATTTTACAGACCTTTTGATGTTGACACGGCCATCTAGCCCTGAGGAATCGCGAAGGCGATGAAACACGTGTCGGCTGGCTGTAATCTTCATTAAAGACTCCAAGATTTACTCATCTTGTGGAACTTTGGTCACTTCTGTCAAATTGGTGTTCTTGAATGTGCTTGTATATTGTCATTGAACAATCGTCTTTACTCAACAGAGTGCTTCGGCAAACCTTTTTCTTGATAGTAGTAGTTCTTTACTCACAGGAGTGGTTTAGGTTTGTCCACTCGCCGAATAGCACCTGGAAAATTCAAATTACTTAGAACTGTATGCGTATGAACGGGCAGTGCACCCAATTAACTGGTCCAAAAACCTTCTTCTAAAGAACTGCGTAATGCTAGACACTAAGGGTCAGATTTTTAATTCCCGGCGCATCCCTGCAAAGTAGCAGGGATGCGCCAGTAATTGTGCGCCACGCCACCACCACCCATGGTGCGCCGTATTTACAATGCAGCGCACCATGGACCCAAAACGTCACCAAAGCGTTACGCATCTGTGCCGTAAAGGCGGCGCATTGCTGGAGTTGCGTCGCAACGATGGCGCAGCTCCAGCAATGCTCTGGGGTGCCCTATCTCCCCAATGCTGCGTCAAGCCGTACGTCTGCTTCAAGCAGGCGCAGGGTTTGAGTCACGCATCATTGTCCTCAAAGTGACTGATTGAAATCTTGTAGATTTCCCTCAGCCACTTTTAGGATGCGTTCCTGCGCAGGAACGCCCCCTGATGGCGCAGGGCTTTACAACGTGATGCATCTCCCATATGCGTCACGTTGTTAATATACGCCGCACCATGGCGCCTCTTTAGTTCTGCCGCTGCGTCACAAAAGTCACGCAACAATGGAGCAAAAGAGCCACAAAGGGCTTCTAAATCAACCCCTACAGACTCAAGTCCAGTCCTTCCTTTGTACACATGGCGATAAGAAGAAATAGTGGTGGTGGATTGATAGTTTGAGTATTTTAATGACTGGTTAATGTAGTAGGAAACTTTTTAGTGTTGTCGCTGATCTGCAATCACGATGGACTTTGTCTGTCACTTCGTGTGCTGCGGACTGCTGCCTGCCAGTCCTAGGCGAACCTTTTTAGTAGTTTGTTTAGTGAGTTACATAAGAACTTTCCAAGTCGACGGTCCGCAAATCAAGCAATACTAATAACATAGTAGACCACATGAGATCGGTCAATATAACCCGTGGAATAGTTGTCTATTTGCTATTTCGCCAAAATATTTTGTTATTGTTCTTTTGAAATATTTGATTTGGTTGACAAATATCATCCATGTTTTCTGGTTTTTCTTTCTTTCATGTTGTACATCAGCTCCCCCAGGGGCAAGAGGGCATTGGAGGAGGCTGCTGCTGCTGCTGAACAGGATCGGTCAGGCGAGGGCTCCTTTGCTGGCCCCGGTAAGTTTTAATTTTAATATAGAGTACCTATTTTTTCCTAGCGTTCCTCATTCGATTTTTTCTAAATCGTCTTTGATCTTCTTGTAGATTGTATCCAAATTCTTATCCTGCCTCGACTATGACGCCCTGTGGTATTACTAGATTATTCTTATTAGTCTGTCTGTGTAGCTAAGTAAGATTGCACATTTGGCAATTCCATTGGACTCCCATTCTAGTCAGCAATAGCTCTATGCACTGAGTGCAGTCCTCTGGGATTGTCCATAATGTCTTTTCAAGTCTTCTAAATGTTTATGCTTTGACAATTGCCAACAATAAAAAGGTGAATGACCACCAAGAAAGAATAAGATACTACTTTACTTTTGGTTTGGATAGGAGGACAATCCATTCTACTACTGTTGCAGGGACAAATCTGCACAAACAGAACTATGGACACTAAATAGTGCATTGTTTATCAATTATAATAGGCGCAGGTAAACTTTCCACATGCCTCAGTGATATCAGACTTTGAAGAACCCCCAATCTCCTTACTGACTAGATAGTGTGGCAGAGTCATTTAGCTCCCGAATTCATCGATGATTGATCCCCAATGATGATTATCCAACGCAGGACAAGAGTACGGAGTCAGAGTCCAGAAGTGTCAGAGGCACGGGCTCATGCTTGCAAATTGCAAAACCTTTTGCTCATTCACTCATGACCAAAAACCACAGAGTCTATTTAAGTTTTAAAGCTTTATTAAAAGTAAAAATATTTATTAAAATCAAGCTTGTCATAAAACAGAAACGGTTGATTAAAAATGGAAAAGTGCTAATAGTGATTTATTTCACACATTTATTGTGGGCGAGCCGAGCCCTCACCTGGTTTGAACTTTAATTTTTCTTTTTGGTGATGAATCGTTGGTCCCTCTGTCCTAGTGGTGATGATGATGATTTTTTCTTAGAAGTGAAGCTTCTGTCTGTTATGAGAAAAATGGTGCGTGTTAAAAAGCAAGCATTCATCAGTTGTGCCAAAAAGTGCAGCAAGACAAGACCCTTCACTGGAAAATTTGACTTTAGAGTAGACAGTCACAAATTATTAGATTGGTTTCTGTATTCACATTTCTTCATTCCTAGACAAAATTCTAGTGAGTGGTGTATGTCTATGAAATCTAACATTCTTAAATGTACTTTGTAGGCGGAACATCTAGTGCTGGGCCCAGCGCGGAGGTGGAGGAGGAATGCTCTGGGGAGGAGGCGGTGCAAGTGCCGGACCAAACTGCTGTGCGGGTTGCCACGGTAGTGGTGGGCAGTGGTAAGCTCTTATATTCCTTACTAATTGAGATTGCAGACTGCATAGTGTGCTGCTCCCCGTGAGAAAATGTAAGGTTTGTCCAGATGAGAGACATGAAGAAGAATGATTGACATTTAGGGGCCTATTATGATGGCGGACGGACCTGAGTCCGTCCGCCACCATAGAGTAGGAGGGACCGTCCCCCGGTGCAGTGGCGGTCCCTCCGTGGTAATTAGGATGTGACCGCCACCCGGGCGGTCACATCCTGTATTTTTATCATTGCGGCGGGTGCTGCTTGAAGCAGCACCCGCCGCAATGATAAAAATGTAAGTTGTGCATTTGCATGCACAAAGCGGCAGGCACCGCGTGGTGCCTGCCGCTTTGTGCAGGCAAATGCAGGGGGGTACCATAGGTACCTCCCATGTGCACCCCCCACACCCCCTTCACCTCTGGGGGCCCTCAACGGGCCCCCAAACAAAAATCTGTATGCCTTTGCACGTCGGAAATGCCGCTGTGTAAAGGCATGTGTTCCTCCAGACATCCTAATATGGCTGGCGGTGTCTGATAGACACCGCCAGCCATGTTAGTGCTTTTCCGCCGCGGACGGGAGGCGACCGCGGCGGAAAAGCTGCGGACTGAAAAACGATCCCCCAGCCATCCTAATCTGGCGGGGGGGTCTTTTTCTGTCCGCTGCGGATTTCCCGCATCCTCCGGGCCGGCGGTGGATTCCGCCGGCCCGGAGGATGCGGGAAATCCGCAATCCTAATCTGCCCCATAGTTTGAATGGATGGATGCCTGGAACATGGTACTCTCTGACTCTTAGATAGCATATGTGTATCTAGAGAGAGTAGACGGTCACTGGATGAACTAAGTGTTACTTTGAAGAGCATGTAACACCGCACCCGCACGTCCGTCCCAGTGTAGGAAAGGCAAGGAAAAGAAGTTGTATTTTTGTCCGAATACTATCATGCATAGTAGCAGTAGTTTGTATTGCAAGCACAGCATATATCCGGCTATTACGATGGCCACTCACTACCTCTGTTAATAAGTTTAGTAGAACTCGGTCATTCATGTGTGGATGTATCACTGTTCACTCAATAAAAAGCAAAGCACCTAAAGTCATCCCATATATAAGTAAATACATACCATGTGCAGTGATAGATAATCAGATTATTTATCTTCTTCATTTTCCTTTTCTAGTATTCATTGGCACTGTAGGGTGAAACTTAAATTAATTAAGCAGTAGCCCTTGTAACAGTGTATTCTCAGTGCCACCCGTAATAGAAAACTAAGAGCATCACCACCTGTATGTACTGGACTGGTACAGTAACGCAAGTCTGTCTCACTCATCCTGGTGGGCGTCTGTTTTCCTCGGGTGCAAGTTGACTGCGCTGTTATTATGCCGGCTTGCAGAAGTTAACGTACCAATTTTGCTAAACAAGAGAGAAGAAGAAGAATAAGACTGGTGTACTGTCATAGTCGACTCTAATGGAGTGAGTCCATAGTGCTCGTAGAATTGATTCCTTAAACTCCCACTAATGTTAGAGCAAGGGTGAAGAAGTGGGAGGTTAGATAGATACTGGCCACAATAGTTATGTATTGCACTTGCAAGTTGCTAGTTCTACTGTGACACAACTTTCTGCTGAATCATTTTTTGTTAATCTTTAAGAGCATTGGTTACAGACTATGTCTTTCTTTCTTCATATAGATGCTCCTTCCAAACCATCCCAGAAGGAGCAGGCTAGATGGGCCCGGCAACGGAGGCTGGAGGCCACTTTTGCTGAATATCGGCGGCTGGTGGCCCAGGAGGAGGGGGAAACGCAGTCTACCACAACATCTACCGGGACAGCTGCATCCTCCTCCGCGCTCCCTGGGTCACCCAGACGGCGCAGGTCTCCAGCGGTACGGAGCCGGGGTACCGCAGCCACCCACCACCGCCTAGCAAAGAAATCAGCTGCCACCCACATCAGTTGCAAGAAACGTATGCACCGCCTTTCCCTGAGGGTTTCCTACCTCGGGCAGGAGCTGCTCAACACCAAAACCCTGCTCGAGACCCTTCGCTAGGAACATTCTGACCTGGCCCGGAAATTCAACAGCAGCAGCCAGCAGTAGAAGGAGACTGTCCCTTGCCCCTTTTTTAAAGACTTCTGGGGGGGTGGGAATTGGGAGTTGGGTTTTTTCACTTTTTTGGACTTTTCACGGACATACGTTGGGGTTAGGGAGTGGGGGTGGGTTGGGTCTTGTGGGAGATTATTTTTGTCAGGGATATAAATATACTTTAAACTTTATCTTAGCATACGTGTTTTTTTTACTGCTTTTGAGGCTGGTGGGTGGGGGTTTAACAGTAACTTTGTTTTGGTGACACTTAAGTGGCATCTTGATTCAAGTTGTGTAATTAATTGCCCAAATGTTTTTCAAAACTAAGTGAATTCAATAGTCCTAGGACTTTACTAGTACTAGCATCAGTCTCTCGTCTCTCCTAATACTCCATTATACTTCCTCACCCCAAACGCTTATCTGACCTGTAATTTGTGTTTGGAAATAGGGCTAGGCACAGGGCTGGCTGCACGTCAAATGGCGATATGGCAATCCTGGGTGGATGAAATGTCATCATTGCTTTGGTACTAGTAGTGTTACACAGTGGCAGTTGCAGCATCTGAAAAAAAAGAAAATGAAACCTTGTTTGTCCTTACTGTAGCATTAGAATGGTACGATAGAGAATATAGTAGGTGACAGTACACTAGAACAGTGCCACAGTGTAGCCTAACAAATGGTAAAGTATTGAAAGTATAACTAGTACTTGCGTTGAATTTCTTTGACATTGGCTACTACTACAAGAAATAGTACTGAAGCTGAGTAAGTCTAGAATATATCCTCGGATTCCTTCACCAGCCTGTTGCTATGACCTTATCCTCCCCAGCAAGTGTGTGGAATTATTGCTGTCATTTAGTCACACATCAATCAAAACCACACAGCCCGTGGGAAGAGGGTTAGGGTTTGGAAAATGGATGGGAATGGGGGTTTCTTTTTGGGTAAGTTTTGTTGAGAGAAGAAAAAAAAGCACAGCATGGACAAACAATAATTGAAGATAAAGAAATCTTTGGGTACAAAGCTAACCATAAATCTTTTAAGTGACTACTGCATGCATTGTTACTGAAATGTAAGTAGTACTTTCGACAACCGTGAATGACAGAATGCGACAGTACAGGGCTGCAGCGTTTTCACTTGCCTATCTCTGCACTCAGAGAAATAATTCTTACATTAAATTAGGTTTAAGAAATAGCCAAAGTAAAACCTATAGAATGGCTGTAGGGATCAATTTCGAAGCAGAGAGAGATCCAAGAAATGCAGAGTCACACTCATAGAAGTTCACAGGAATAACATTACTTAAAAAATAATTTGAAAAGAATGGATACTGTATCTGTATGTTGTTGTAGTTGTCCTGTTGAATTTGGTAAGTAAGTTGCACGCATCAAAACATTCCTCTTATTAGCGGCACTCCAGCTGACGCTTCGTCCATCAATGTTGGTGACCAGAAGACACCCTGTCCACTGCCTGCCTAGCGGATGCTGAATTGCGGCTCGCTAATGTGAAGCCTGACTTCATCCTTTTTTTCCCATTGCACAGACTGAAACCCGGCCTGTAATTATTGATGGAAAAACAGGTAGTGATATTAGAATACCACTGATAAATAAATATAAGGTATGCACACTGTGTAGTGCAAAAACTCACACTTTGAGTTTCCTAATAGACAGTACAATATTTTTGAAAGTGCGTACTCTGTCTGAGTCTCCTTTTGAAGGATAAATAAGTATGGGCAAATTAATTTCGCGGATCTTTCCCCTCAAGCTAGGTGTACTGTAAACTGTGTTTTAGAACAAAATTAGACCTTCCCAGCAGTGTTCCCACCCAGACCCTTACTAAAGCCAGTCCCAAAAATGTAGGAGACCCCCAATCAGATCTCAAAAAACGAGGCCTAGTAGAAAACTGGTGACAAAACGTACTTTGAAAGTAAAAGTAGGCCCAAATACCCCATTACCCACCGTGGATTGTATTCAAACCACTTGCAAGCAAGCAAAAGTATCCATACCCAGCATCGCTCCAAGACTCGCAAACCCCCCACAAACAGCCCCCCACCCAAACACATGCAATACAAATACTGCTAACCCTAACGAGCCCTAAGTTAAGAATAGTGGCAAAAGCTTTCTTTAACTAGGCCAAATCCCCCCTTTCCCACCATGGATTTTCTTCAAATCACTTGCAACCAAAATTACACATTCCCACGAGTGCTCTAAGACCCCAGAACTCAGTTGCAAAAATGTAGAACACCCTGAAACACATGCAATCCTGCTGCTAGGGCTAACCCTAACAAACCCTAAGTTACAAAAAGTGCCAAAAGGCTTTTCCGCATGGATTTTGTCCAAACCACTTCTATCCGGTATTAGACCTTCCCAGCAATGCCCCAAGACCCGCCAACCCACCTGCAAAAAAGCACAACACCCCCAAACAGCCAAAAAGGAAAATCTCATACTTACAATATTTATCGGCCTTCGGTCCAAACGCGCTGTGCAGCTAGGTCATAACTCCTGTTTTCCACCACGGATTTCCTGAAAAGCAAATGCAATCACAATTAGACTGTCCCAGCAGTGCTCCCAGACCCCAAACCCAGCCACAAACACCCGGAACCCCCCCCAAAGAGCACCTCAAAGGCAAGCAAGCCAGCAAAAACGCAAAAAAGAATTCACCTCCGATGTGGTCCAAACCACTTTTATCCGGTATTAGAGCTTCCCAGCAATGCCCCAAGACCCGCCAACTCACCCGCGAAGAAGCAGAACACCCCCACAAGTGCAGAGTCTTTCTTCATTGGGCGTAATCCAGCCCTCTGCTTTGAGGGAAATAGGAGTCTGGAGGAGGAGGATAGAGGAGCATGTTCTTGTGAACTTGTGAACCTGAGGAATGCAGACTGCGGCACCTTCAAATCAATAAGCAAACAAGTGAAGACAGTTCTGCTGATGGGCTTGTTTTTGTGATTGGGTGATTAAAGTTTTAATTATATTAACTGTGCAAAACAAAGAAAGACAGACACACAGGAATAAAAGTGAATAAGGACGAAAAAGAAAGTTATTGATTCATTGGCTCATTTTCAGGGCTCGGTGTCAGGGAATAAGAATAAGAGTTCGTCCTCATACTCTGCGAATTCAGGCAGGAGTAGGTCAGTGTCACCTAACAGAGAAGAAATTCCCTCATCTAAGTTGCTGTCCTCCTCGTCTTCATCCGGCGTGTGTTCTCGTACTTTGTAATCTGGTGGTATGAGGTGCTGATTCATCTTGATCATTGTTAACCTCTCCACATTTTTGGGCGAGAGGCGGGTCCGTTTGGAAGTTACAATGCCACCAGCATCACTGAAAACACGTTCAGAAGACACGCTTGCAAGTGGGCAAGTTTTTTCAGGGAGGCGAGCGGTTAGCGCTCTAGCTCTCCCCTACTCGAGGGATATAAAGGTAGCGAGGAGGCACCTGATTTTGCGGTAAGGGGGACGGTGGCAGCTTCTTCCCGACTCCGCTTGGCGCCATACTCTGAGCATAGTTGCTCTTTCAGTGTTTTAAAATCTAAATCGGCTCTGTGAGCTTATGGAAATTTTAATGTAGAAAAGTTGTACTTATTTTTAAAATTGGATTGAAACTGAAACTGGATTGGAATTGAACTTGTTAGTGGCACGCTGTTTAAAATACCGCATACTCACACGCATTGAGGGACCAGCTCCTACGGTAGCTCGACCTGTGCCTGCACGCCCGGTCCGACCCTCCATCCAATCACGGGTGCGGAAGGCGGGGCAGAGACAGGCACATTCAGGGAGGCGAGCGGTTAGCGCTCTAGCTCTCCCCTACACGAGGGATATAAAGCAACTCGTCGGCTACAACGCGCAGTGTTGACGCGCAGTGTGGCGCCTACTCCAGCGCCTAAGACGAGCCGAAGACTAGCCCGTCTGCGCCCGTCCGCGACAGGACGGGACCAGGGGCAAGGGGCTATGGCGGACTGCATCTCTCGTCAGGAGATATCCTCCTGTAGCAGGCGTACATATACCAGCCAGACATTATTGGATATTGGTAGGTACGCTCCTATATTATGCACCCACAGGGTGGGAAACAACCTAGAGGGGCCTTTCTCCTGTTGGGGGTGTCATGAGCAATTTTCCATCTGCGCTGAATCCGGATCAAGTCAGCCAGGGTCTCGGTTGCTGGTCCCTATTATACATCATGCAGGGCTGATTAACACTCCTCCTAAGGGCCCAACCCTAAACTGTAAGAGCTTATTATGCAATATCCGCTCCCTAGTTAGACATGCAACCCAGGTATGGGATCTCATAACATCTGAGAGACCACATTTATGCTTTCTCACTGAGACATGGCTGAAGCCTCATACCATCTCGGCCATAACACTGGGGGTACCACTAGGGTATAAAATGGTGAGGATGGACCGCCCAATTAAAACAGGAGGGGGGATAGCCATTGTGTTCAAACAGGAGATGGATGTTATCATTACTGAGACAGTGTGTACTCCCCAGATGGAGCTCCTGATCTTTACAATTAATCCTAGTTCAAGGGAAACTAGGAAGGGAGCTTTAGTCTACCGCCCCCCAGGCCCGAGTGAGGATTTCTCTATTCAACTTGTTGAAGCTTTGGCACCCCATGTTCAGGAGAATTCGGATTTCATCCTGGTAGGGGATTTTAACGTCCACAGTGAATTTGCTAACTGTGCTGAGGTTAAGACTCTACTAACCGACCTGGGCACACTGGGGCTCAAAAAGATAAATCAGGGGCCCACACACTCGGCAGGCCATATACTGGACTTAGTGTTGTCCAATTCAACTGCCATAAAATGTATGCCTCCCACCCAAGTGGAATGGACAGACCATTCCATCATTGGATTTTACACCCGCACCAACTATAAACCAAAGGCCACACAGAGGGCAATGGCAGACATCAGGAGGCCCTGGCACAAATTAACACCAGAGGGTTTTAAGGGGAAATACATTGAACCCAGTTGGGATGAATGTGGGGACAATGTTACCACTGCACTGTGTAAGCTTGATGAAGCAGTGACAGTAGCTATAAACCATGTTGTACCTTTGAGAACATTCAAAGCCCGACCTGCTCCAAAACAAGAAGTTTGGTTCACGGATGACCTGAGACAGTTAAAACTAACTACGAGAAAGTTAGAAAAAATATGGAGGGTTACACGCAAGGCTGAGGATAAGGAGAACCACAGGATTTCTCTAAAAAGCTATCATAAAGCCATTCGGGCTGCACGAAAACATCATATAGCAGTCCAATTATCAGCAGCAGGTAAAAATGCAAAAGTTTTATATCAAGTCCTACAAACCTTTACTAAGCCTTCTGCTTGTGAGACCGTGGAGATAGCATCCCAGGAACTTTGTGACAATATCTCTCAGTTCTTCACTAGAAAGATTGAGGGTATATATGATAAAATACTAGCCTCCAAGGACAATAGTAATAACATGGCCATAGCTGACAACATGGCTCAGTTACCCACTGGAGTACAAATGAACTGCGTCAGTAAGCTTGCAGAATTTCCTCCCATATCAACGGAGGAGGCAATTGCCTTAAGTACTCAAATAAAGAGCGGGTGCCCCTCAGATATCATCCCGGCACGCATCATGCTATTATTGGCTAATGATCTGGGCGCTGGAATTCGACACGTAGTTAACCTGTCCCTGAGTACAGGGGAAGTTCCCCCGGATTGGAAGCGTGCACTGGTGAGACCACTGAGGATAAACAACACCATCCCTTGGACTGAACTGACAAACTTGAGACCAATCTCACTCCTCCCACTATTAGGGAAGCTTACTGAGAAGTTTGTTAATCGGCACCTGTCAAATTATATCGAAAGTGCTGGGGGGCTAGATCCCACCAGTCTAGGTTTAGGCTGAGGCACAGCACCGAGACCGCCTTGCTGTCCGTCGCTGACGATCTTCATATGCTACAGGATAGAGGTTTTTCCGTTATCCTGGTGCTTTTAGATCTGTCAGCGGCGTTTGACACCGTGTCATATGACATCATGACCTCTAGATTAATTGACATTGGACTGGAAGGCAAGGCGCTGGCCTGGCTAAGGAGTTTTCTCACAAAGCGTACCCAAAGTGTCATCTTGGGTCCGTATCGGTCGGAGGAGGTGGAGATCTCAAAGGGGGTGCCACAGGGCTCCTGTTTGAGCCCCACGTTATTTAACATCTACGTGGCCCCCCTGGCTAACATCATGAGATCCCACGGCTTCATCCCGGTATCGTACGTGGACGATACTCAACTCCTCTTTCCGTTTAAAACGCTGACATCTGAAGTGCGAAACTCCTTTGCCCGGGGGATGAAAGAGGTGGCCCACTGGATGGCATCAAACTTCCTGCAGTGCAACGTTTCCAAAACGGAGGTGATGCTCTTTGGGGAAGCTAAACGCATGTAGACTCCTGACTGGTGGCCTCAAGATCTGGGCCCAGTCCCTGAGCCCAAAGAGGTTGTGAAAGATCTTGGAGTAAAATTGGATCAGGAGCTCGCCTTGAAACAACATGGAAACCAAGTGGTCGGCTCCTGTTTCCATGTTATTGGGCTTCTCCGGAAAGTGTTCTCCCTGCTCCCTGATTCCACCAGAAGAACTTTGGTACAGTTGCTCGTGTTGAGTAGACTAGATTATTGCAATGGATTGCTGCTAGCCGCCAACGAGGGGATTATTGCAAGATTACAGGTTGTGCAAAACACAGCTGCACGCCTTGTTCTTAATGCCCCTGCTCGTACTCCATCTAAACCACTGTTAACCAAACTTCACTGGCTTTCAGTGAAACAGAGGGTGATGTTTAAAACATGCTGTGTCATTCACAAGTGTCTCACAGGGAAAGGCCCGACTACCTGACTAAAAAATTTAATTTATATGTCCCCTCCAGATCTCTTAGATCAGATCAGAATTGCTATGTGTTCCCAGGTTTAAGAAGACAAGACAAGGGGGAAGGGCCTTGTCAGTGGCTGGCCCAAAGTTGTGGAATGATCTCCCCATGGAAATCAGACTATGCAGAGAACATCTTCCTTTCAGGAAAAAACTAAAAACTTTTTTCTTTCAGCACTAGGCCATCTATCTAGGGAGGAATCTTATATGATTGGGTCTTCCTTGCTCACAGATGATGCCAGAGGCGCAGAGATACTCCTTCGGGAGTCGATTCCTAGCGCAGTATAAGTTTGCAAATAAATAAATAAATAAAATAAGTAGTTTATAGCCAGGTTGGAGATCTGTGCCCACAATTCTTTTTTCCCATGCCAATACGCCAATGGGTCAGCATTAACATAGACCTCTGTTGAGTCATTCAGATAGTCCTGCACCATCGACTCAAGGTTCTCCAAGGTTCCTCCACTTTGCTTACTTTTTGCTGGGACCTTTTGAGAACCAAACCCAAGCCGAGTTAGCAAATCCTCTTCTTCACCCAATGTTACTGTTGTGTCTGGTGCAGATGATCCGGTTGCCTGTGTCTTTAACGGCTGAGAGGTCACTTGTGCCACAGCCACAGGTGCAGAAGTGGATTCTTTTGACTGGGGATGGCCTGCTGATGCTGATATACTGCCTTTTCCTTCAATTTGCTGCCTTTCTCTTTCAAACCTCATGGCTGACAGGGCTAGCCAACGTTTGTACTTTGTAACATCTTCAGCATCAAAAGGAAAGAAGGCCTGCCAGCGCATTTTTGTAGCGTGAATCCAGAATAGTAGCACAAATGTAATGCTGTTCTGAGTGGATCATTTTAAGACGTTCATCGCCAAGTAGGCGCTCTAATAATTTCTCCGCCAAAACAAAAGCGTCTTTCTTTTCTTTATCTTTTTGAAACATAGAAGACACCGCCTTCAGTTGGTGCTCCAGCATGCGCAACAATGGGATAGCTTTTCCCAAATTACAGTCCTCCCTGCTGACTGCACGCGTGAAGACCTCAAAAGGACGAAGCATGTCTGTCAGACTTTTAACTAGTTTTCATTGCGCCTCATTTAGCCTCAGGTCCTTCTGACACTGTACAATAGTGATCGAGTACCGTATACTGCTCATACAGACGCTCAAGCATGTAGAAGGTTGAGTTCCAACGTGTTGGCACCTCCTGGATGAGTGCTTTCACTGGCATTCGACGTTCATGTAGCAGGCCCCTCAGATGCTTCCGGGCCTTAAAAGAATGGCTGAAATGGTTGCACATGCTTCGGCAGGTGGCCACTAACTCGCACGCTGGACTGTCTTCATCACTCAAGATTTTTTTAACAACAAGGTTTATACAGTGCGCCAAACACGGCACTCTGAAATAGTGACCCAGATCCATGGCCTTAACTACATTGGCGCCATTATCCGTGGAAACATAACCAATCTGGCGTTTTTTGGGGGACAGCCAGTGAAAGACCTTTGTGTTAAACTCATTCAAAATGTTTTCTACTGTATGACGTTTCTCCAAGCCAAACATGGCTAGTGTTGCATGTTTCCGAGCAGCTTTAAAAACTTGGTCCGGGTCAACACCTGCGTTTAGCTTTGCTTTAACCCCTGAAAAAGAGACCCTGTGTGCAGTGATGCACATGTAATCAGCGCCTGCGCCACTGGTCCACATGTCTGTTGTCAGATGTATAGTGTGAACAGCACTCTTCTGCAAAGCTGCACCAATCACCTCCAGCACATCTTCATGTAGTGCTGGAACCTCAACTCTGGCAAAATAGAACCGGCTAGGAACCTTCCATTTAGGGCTGAGCGCTGCCACTAATTCTAGAAAACCAACCCCTTCTACAAAAGAAAAAGGGAGAGGGTCCAGAGCTAGCATTTTAGCCAGCTTAGTGTTATACAGACGCGTCAGTGGGTGGTTGCGATCATATGGCGCTTCTGAAAACAACATGGTTCTAATGTTGGCCTGGACCATGATTTTACGGGATGATGATGATGATGACTTCTTCGACCCAGTTACGTTCGCTGATGAACTTTTTCGCATTGGTGTCTCACTCTCTCCCACACTCTTCTTAGTGTTGCTCACAGGGGGTGTGCTGCTGACAGGGGTACTGGGTGTAAGTGAAGTATTTGACACTTTTTCCTCCTCATCATCATCAGATGAAACATCAACGTTTTCTTGACTTGCAATTCGGGCTTCCTTGATCTCCTTTAGGTGCGCAAACCATTGGACAGCGTGCTGTCTCTTAAGATGACCTCTCTGGCCTCCGGTACCATAGTTGGTACCAAACTTACCACGACTAACTGCAAGCTTACAAATGCTACAAATGGCGAAGTTTTCCTTTTTTGGGCAAGCACTAAAGAAGTCCCAAACTGCGGACTTGAAATGTCTGTGGGGGCCGGAGTAGGCGGCGATACTGGTGGTGGTCATGCTGCTAATGCCAGATATAGTGGAGGATGTGGATTGCCGAACTTTACTACGTTGTGCTCTTTCACCACCACTAATTGAGGTCGAGGTGGATGGAGGTCCCTTCTGGCGAGGAAGAAATATAGAAGCGGTAGGTGTTGGTGTACTAGTTAACTCCAATGATTGTGGTGTTTCCATTGCCTCCTCGTCGACAACATCATCATGCTCAGCAGCTTCTCGGGCTTGGGTCAAAATGTCTGTTTGCTGCATGCCCGCTGGGGCTGCAGTGACCTTTATGATGACTGCGTCGTCGTCGTGAGAGTCTTCATCAGCAGGAGTATCCACCACTTCTTGTTGAGCCTCATCACACTCCATAACTATGAGACTTTCGACGACCTTCCTTTTACGCTTAACTACCTTTGTCAGATCATGGTGTTCCTCACTCTCAGACGGCAGTGATGGTTCCCAATTTAGATCTGTATCTTCAGAAGGAGGTGGGCTTGAAGAATATGTAGACACCACCCTTGATCTTTTCCTTGCTAGGGATGTGGAAGACAATGAATGATCATCAGGAGGAGTGGCTTCCTCAAATGATACCTCGGCTTGATTGTCGATTTCCTGATGTGCCCCTACTTCGGGAGGAACAACTATTGTGGGCACTTGTGACCCTCCATGCACATCTGCTTGCGCATCTCCTTGCGCTGCCTCTCCTTCCGCATGTACTTGGGCTTGTACTTGCACATGTGGTTGTTGTTGCGGCTGTGGTTGTTCAACACTCGTCAGATGAGTTACAACAACCTGTGTTGATTGAGGGACATTGCTGCTACTTTCTTGCGATGAGCCAACATCACTGGTCGATGGTGATTGAACAACTAGACTAAGTGCCTCTGCAGCACTCAAGGGCTTGGACTTAAGTTGGCGTGGTGGTGGTGGCACTGAGCCCAATGGTGCGGGGGTGCTGCTCCCAGCTTGGTCCCCAGCAGATCCCGCTGCTGCTGCAGGCGTACTTTTTTTTTTACTCAAAAAAAATGTGGCGGGCGGCACACCAGTCTCCTTGGTAACTTGCTTCTTCTGCTCCTTACTGGCAACTTTCTTGCTAGAGGAGCTACGGGGAACTTTTTTTGGGGCCATCTTCTTCAGAGGTCAGAACAGCAGGCCGCAGTTGCACGAGTTGCAGAGTTGTCTGTGGCCAGACGTGACGTCGTGTGACGTTATGCTGCACACACACACCGCTGCAGGACTTCTTCCTGGCACTGGTGGTTCTCTTGAGTCTTGTGCACCTAAAAGCAATGGAAGACAGAGGAACATCAGTTCAGTTATACACCCCAAAAACTCGAAAACCACATAAAAATCAGCACAATCCCATGCCATCCAAGCCCTCCATGATGTTTAAATTCAAGACACCCCACAGAAAGGCTAGGCCCAGGCACCACTCACTACCCCTGGTCAAAAGGCCCCAACAACAGCCCAAAAAACGAAAAACAAAGAAAAATCAGCACAATCCAATGCCATCCATGCCCTCCATGATGTTTGAATTCAAGACAACCCACAGAAAGACTAGGCCCATGCACCACTCACTACCCCTGGGCATAATGGTTGAAAGCTAGGCAAAATGGGTGCAGGCCTGAGAACACTGCCTGCATTCAAAAGGGCCCCTTGCCTCCCAGCACATGGCCAGGGCCTGCCTGTACCAGCACTCAAAATGGCCCCCACCCACATAGCCAGTTCCCATGAACACCCCAAAAAATCAAAAAACACAGAAAAATCAGCACAATCCCATGCCATCCATGCCCTCCATGATGTTTAAATTCAAGACATCCCACAGAAAGACTAGGCCCATGCACCACTCACTACCCCTGGTCAAAAGGCCCCAACAACAGCCCAAAAATCGAAAAACACTGAAAAATCAGCACAATCCCATGCCATCCATGCCCTCCATGATGTTTAAATTCAAGACACCCCACAGAAAGACTAGGCCCATGCACCACTCACGACCCCTGGGCACAATGGTTGAAAGCTAGGCAAAATGGTTGCAGGCCTAAGAACACTGCCTGCATTCAAAATGGCCCCTTGCCTCCCAGCACATGGCCAGGGCCTGCCTGTACCAGCACTCAAAATGACCCCCACCCACATGGCCTGTCCCCATGAACACCCCCAAAAATCGGAAAACACAGAAAAATCAGCACAATCCCATGCCATCCATGCCCTCCATGATGTTTAAATTCAAGACACCCCACTTAAAGACTAGGCCCATGCACCACTCAGTACCCCTGGTCAAAAGGCCCCAACAACAGCCCAAAAATCGAAAAACACTGAAAAATCAGCACAATCCCATGCCATCAATGCCCTCCATGATGTTTAAATTCAAGGCACCCCACAGAAAGACTAGGCCCATGCACCACTCACTACCCCTGCGCATAATGGTTGAAAGGTAGGCAAAATGGTTGCAGGCCTAAGAACACTGCCTGCATTCAAAATGGCCCCTTGCCTCCCAGCACATGGCCAGGGCCTGCCTGTACCAGCACTCAAAATGGCCCCCACCCACATGGCCTGTCCCCATGAACACCCCAAAAAAATCGAAAAACACAGAAAAATCAGCACAATCCCATGCCATCCATGATGTTTAAATTCAAGACACCCCACAGAAAGACTAGGCCCATGCACCACTCACTACCCCTGGTCAAAAGGCCCCAACAACAGCCCAAAAATCGAAAAACACAGAAAAATCAGCACAATCCCATGCCATCCATGCCCTCCATGATGTTTAAATTCAAGACACCCCACAGAAAGACTAGGCCCATGCACCACTCAGTACCCCTGGTCAAAAGGCCCCAACAACAGCCCAAAAATCGAAAAACACTGAAAAATCAGCACAATCCCATGCCATCCTTGCCCTCCATGATGTTTAAATTCAAGACACCCCGCAGAAAGACTAGGCCCATGCACCACTCACTATCCCTGGTCAAAAGGCCCCAACAACAGCCCAAAAATCGAAAATTCCAAAATTGTAGTTGCAGCAACTGTAATGCCCCAAACTAACTTACTTGTGAAAATTCTAATCCAAAAGTGATCCAAAGAAAGTCAAAAAGGCCTCAAATCCAAATATCCAACAGCATCCACAAAAAGTAATCCTTCCAGGTCAAGAATCCGAATGAAAGTGACCAGCACATGAAGAAAGCACTGGGAGGAGCCTGCTGGACAGGAACAGGAAGTTGGAGACTGTGGGGCACTTCCTTCCTCCCACCCCCCCCCCCCCCAAAATGGACTCCTTACAAAAAAAAGTGCAGGCAAATGTCAACCTGAGGAGTTATTCTGATAAAAATCATCATTTTCAGAAGGTTTATGCTGCTTGCTGGTGGATTTCTTGTGCAGAATTTCAAATTCTGCATTTCGCGAGTGCGAGATTGTTGCTGCCCGCCGCATCAACGTGTTCGCAATTGCGAACTCTCGCGATGCATGCTGTGCAAGGTGCCAAACTCCCGCGGGATCCCGCAGCAAGATCCAAAAAGGCGCAGCACCCGCAAAATATCGAGAGAAACAACTCGGCAAACGCTGAATGATGGTAAGTGAACGCCACACGCCGCAATATTGTATCACCAAGAAAGAAAATCCGCTGCGTGCAAATTTGCGGATTTTTAGTAAATTCGCGAGAGTTCGCGGATTGCGAATTTACCGAAAATCCACAAAATCCGCAAGCGGAACGGATTTTCCGCCCATGCTTACTCAGTATGTAAACAGTCAACGTAAGTTGAAAGCACTTTAAAATATGTTCTTAAGCTGCTTTACATAACTATGACTAATAGTTAAACAAAGACAGATAAGACGCTCTCTAATTATTATGCTCTGGCCGTTGTAGAATCTTATAACATACATAAGTTGCCGTTTTATTTTCTCTTTGCTTTGAAAGCTTTGCAGCATTCTCTTCATAGACAGTTTCTGTTCCTACACTGTCTCACCAAAAAAAACACAGTTAATTTTACACAGAGGCAACAAAGATGCAAAGTAAAGAACAAGCATTCCAACTTTTTGTTCACGTTTTATTTTTGTTAAAATACATAGTTGGAGAATAGCAAAGGTCAGTGAGGATAATGCATGGAGTGCTATGTGCCAGGTGTATATGCAAATCTACAAACGGTGCTATACGCATACATCGACACATTGAGCACAAAGCAAACTCAAGGCAAGTGGAAACTATGGCTTGGGGGTTAAACTCTTTGTCGTTGCAGTGTGAACGGATCAGTCAGTTAGTGTGCATTAAAATAGCTGGAATTGAGTCAAATAAATTGCTTTTTTTTTGCGATAGGTCCGTGATTTTTATAGTTTACATAAGGTGAACTCGGTGCTAGGGCATTGGGGTGATTTACATGGGCAACAGTTACACTGCACAAGATCAAATTTATTTTTACTTTAGCCTTTGGTGAGATTAAGTGATTTGCCCAGAATGACAGGATGTTGAACTGATCCCTCGACTAGAACCTGGTCTCCGACTGCCAATGTAGGCAGCTTAGGACACAACGCCACATTCTCTTTAGTTTAATAAAAGCCTAACAAAGGTTATCTCACTGCGAGGCCCATGTAATACACCCACAACCTCCAGGAATGCTTATCATAGTTCACTCCTTCCCCAGCCATCCATATCCTCAAGGTGCTGACCTTGCAGGGGAGGGGTTCAAGAAAAAGGACAAAGCTACTGCTGCTACCGTGGAGACTAAGGTGTCAATTACCCATAGCCAAAAACCTGCTCCCTCAGTGACGCCCCTGCATACTCCCACCTGCCCCCACCCACCGTTGCCTGGCAGGGGAGCGGTCTGGGGCAAGACACTTCTTTGCAGGGGGGGAATGGGGGGCTGAGGGAAGAATGACCCAACAAATAGAGCAAACAACTGGCCACAATTACGGCATGTTGCCACGCTTTACACCTTCGCCCCGCAAACCATAGCCAGAAGTGTGATGGCCTGGGAGGCAGGAATGAAGCTAAGGCCCTTTAACAACCAGCCAACATGTCACACCTTTCAGCACCGGCCCATCGGCCAATGCCCGACTGCTTGCCTTCGTAATCCGACCCTGTCCCCAATTACAGGTCAAACCTGCAAATGCAGACGGGCCTCGCTCTACATGTGGGCTGCACGGCCCTGGGGAGAAGGGCCCTCCTCCCTGGGGGTTAACAGCCATTGCCCAGTGCTGCGAGGCACAGGGGAGGGGAGCCTCATCCCCTATTCCTACACATGCCTGCGAAGCCCAGGGGAGAGGCAGCCCTTCCCTGGACCACGCAGTGCTCACCACGGGCGCAAGGCTGGTGGGGAAACACTTTTGCGAGGCCCCCTGTTGATGGGCTGAGTTCGGGCCCTGGGCAGCCGCCATGCGGCCCATGCCTAGTGCCGGCCCTGGGTTTGCAGACACATTTCGCTTTACTTGCGTAAATGCATTTGAGACAAGGTGGTATCGCTGTTTCTAATGGGGCGAACAGGTGGCGCTATGTTTTTGTTTGCAGCTCTTACAAAATGCAGAACTACAGATCCCACGGTGCACAATGCTGTTGGCTGAAAAGCCAGGACTGGAAACAGATCCGCTCTCCTCACCTGTATGTTTTGCTTTCAATGTTTGCATGCAGAGTTTTACATTAGGGATAGTAAGCACTATATAAATATATGCAAGAAGGTGTGCTCTTTTTTTGTAACCAAGAATGATCTTTATTGTAACCAGTTGTTGTCGATATGTACGTGGGCTGGTGCAGTTTTTTTTAACGAGGGGATTGACCTTTTTTCCCAGCAAACTAATATACCTAGGCTGTTGCGCGCTGGAGGCGCTTATCGCTTTCCTACACAACACGGGAGGTAAGCAGCTGCCAGTTATCTCTTCTTGCAACCAGTACTTTTGAACTTTTTTTGACACAGAAGTGGCCGAAGCAAAAGAGGTTTGTATGTTATCTATAACAATGCAAAAAGAGCAAGGTTATTATTGTTCATATTTTCGAAGTCACTTAATCGTTTCACCTGTGAGGAAACCAATTGGTTTGTGAGTGGGAGTGCAGGATATGGCAAACATTGACTTGCAAACGCACAAATTGCAGGTCACTGAATGGCAGCAAAAATGGGTTGATCATGAGGCACTCAGTTCAGTTAACGTATACATTAATTAAAACAGTTGTGGCAAAGACCTTGGTAATTATGTCAAACCCTATAGTAAACCTGTTTTGGCATAATTGGGCACAAACCGGCTCAATTTAACAAAACGTGCTCTGTTGTGCGGGGGGAAGGAGCGTTGAAGCAAGGTAAAGGCACTCAGAGTGGCCATAAAGTGCGCGGAAAGTAAAACAAGACACGCGGCAGCAAAAGCAGTCTTCACTTTTTCAAACACTGCAGTCGTGCTTGTGGCGTGCCGCTGCGAGCTCCCGCAAGGTGGATACCACCACAAGCACGAGTGCAGTGCTTGAAAAAGTGAAGAACGACGGCTAAAGGTCTCCTATGCAGCGCATGTGCGCTGCGTAGGCGAGACCTAACAGAAAACGACCATATCACCTACATGACTCAGTCCACCCACACTTTATCTAATTTACAATCAACACACTTACCCATGGGACTCAAGTCATGCCTAGAAATAATCACAAACCATAACCAAACAGAATCCTCGCTTACTATAAAATAATGATTTACTCTCCCTACCACTACAACATTTGGTCAGAATTGGTAATGGGCAGTACACAAATGTGTAATGATCTTTGTGTAAGCTTTCAACTCATTTGAGTAGAGATTTCCTGGCATTTAGGAAGAAAGAACGTTTTCAAATGTGAATTTGTGTCACAATAAAACAACTACCAAAAAGGAATGGTTGTATTGTTGTCTAATTGGATCAATAAAGGGTAAGGTGCACATTTCCTTGTTTACAGCTAGCTAACTGGTGAATTGTATATCTAAAAACGTATGAAATAAATATGAAAACTGTTGTTTGCAGGAAGCATTCTATGTTTAACATTTACATTACAGTGTTGGTTTTTTAACCTGAACTTTTGTCAGAAGATTACACTTCCCAACAGTTTACACAGAGTTGTCTGAGATAATTCCTGTATGCTCCATTGAGCATGAAATGTAGGAATTGCCTCAGATTTAGAACTGTTGCTTCTGTTAAGGATGGAACTCTGTGTGCATTTATGTTTGTATAGCAAGAACATAGCCAAAGGCAATGTACCTGGCCAGAGCCCTAGATTATAGTCCTAGGTCGTTTGCCACAAGGAGGAGAGTTGTAGTATTAGAGGAGGGGAAAGGTGCTTTTAAGGTTTTGAAAGATAGTGTTTTCCTGGACTTTATCTCTTGTCAGGCGATTTCCTTGTTGTGAGTTGAGACCTGCCAGATATGGTTAGGCTTGCCAACCAAATATTAATGAGTACAGTACATAATGGTCTTGTGGAGGATGCGGCTGGTTTTGAAGATCTTCCTTGTTGGGGAACCAGTGTAGATTCCATCATGGCATACGTGGTTTGGATATATTTCTTCAAGCCCTTGATGAGGTATAGTAGCGATTTATCAATTTGCGGTTTGTTTTAAGAAAGAAATGGCAAGAAGTTGATTGTTTAGGAGATTTGCCAGATAGTAAACGTCTTCCTCTTACTACTGTAGTAGCAGTGGACACACAGGGCTTTAAGTGGGATGAAAAAACTGGGGGTCTCTCAGACGGGCGTGACCGCTGTAATTAGGGTGTGGCTTAAAACACATAGGCTAAAAATCTGGGCTTAGATAGAGTGCCACCTGACTGGTAATTTGCTGCTTCTGTCATTGCATCCAGATATATAATACAACAAGTAACATTACACCTACAACAAGTCATAAAAATTGGCTTTTCCAATGGTTGTTAGTTGCATAAGATAAATAAGTAACTTCTATGGCTACGTTGCATAGAATATTGAAAATGCTTCAATTCTGAAATGATGACATCAGATCCCAGGCCACAATCGCCTCTTGTTACTTGTTTTCACCCCTCAAGTCGATTGTGCCTTTTTTACCCACTCGCCATTTCCTATTGTGACCGTCCAATCTACACTTAACTATTGTGGCATCATAGCTCACTTCCCAGAATCTTTTTTGCTTGTCACTACCATTTCACCTCACCCTATGTAACTGAGCATTCTACAGCTATCTCTTGTGAACTTCGCGCCACTTCAGCAATTCTCTCATCACTTTCTGCTCATCACTTGCAGCATCTGTGCTCACTCCCAAGTGGTCATATCATGCTAGTGTCCACTCCTTGTTCACCTTTCCTCTTCTCACGTTGGTGCACACGTATTCCTCGCAACAGAGTACTCACTCTTTCCTCGGCACATCAAGGCCCTTTCCGTTCATCTTGTGAACGATCACTCATGCCTTCTCACTCATATCTTGTGATTACAGCGCTCTCATATTGTGACCTGCTTGCCTATCATGAACGAGTTCATACTCATCCCTTGGCTACAAGAGTGCTCTTTGTAGTGAACTGAAACAAGCCCATTTATATTTCACCGATGAGCACACACAGCTGAATGGAGGTAAAAATGTGAAGGATAAATATGAGCATGTGCTTGGAGTAGGAACAGTAGCACCTTTGAATTACATGTGACACTGTGGCTGGAGTAGTGCAGGAAGCATTGGAATGATAAAAACCTCCTTGTGGGAATTATGAAAGGCGTGCAGGTGCGTGCTTGGGGCATCAATTGACACATAGGGCCCTATTACTATGTAGTACAATGTTCGGTCGCATCCTAATTAGTCGATCGGAACCGCCGGCTGGGTGTTGGTCGGTCCCATGACCGAGACATTGTCGGGCATGGAAACTCTGCCCAACATCGTAATAGGGCCCATAGTGGTCTTCCAGTTGTCACACGCAAACAAAACAGGTGATGGACCGAATGTGGATCAATGTCACACATTCATCCCAGTCCAAAGATCTGGGCCCAAATCCATCGTTTTTTTGCACTCCACACCACCCTGGGTTAGACAATGGCGATATGCAAATCAGCTCTGACCCTGTGCCCCATGGGAACAGTCCAGTCCGAACTACAAAAGCCATGTCCTTCCCAGAACGGAATCAAGCATCCGAGGACCGGACCGGTTTCGAGGTAACACCTCTCATCAGCCCGGCTAGCTTGACTCCAGTGGTGTGGAGTGCCTGGGACCCACGTCTGAGCATCCCCAGCGCACTTATGGCGGCAATTGCAAACAAAACAGGTGATGGACCGAATGTGGATCAATGTCACACATTCATCCCAGTCCAAAGATCTGGGCCCAAATCCATCGTTTTTTTGCACTCCACACCACCCTGGGTTAGACAATGGCGATATGCAAATCAGCTCTGACCCTGTGCCCCATGGGAACAGTCCAGTCCGAACTACAAAAGCCATGTCCTTCCCAGAACGGAATCAAGCATCCGAGGACCGGACCGGTTTCGAGGTAACACCTCTCATCAGCCCGGCTAGCTTGACTCCAGTGGTGTGGAGTGCCTGGGACCCACGTCTGAGCATCCCCAGCGCACTTATGGCGGCAATTGCAAACAAAACAGGTGATGGACCGAATGTGGATCAATGTCACACATTCATCCCAGTCCAAAGATCTGGGCCCAAATCCATCATTTTTTTGCACTCCACACCACCCTGGGTTAGACAATGGCGATATGCAAATCAGCTCTGACCCTGTGCCCCATGGGAACAGTCCAGTCCGAACTACAAAATCCATGTCCTTCCCAGAACGGAATCAACCATCCGAGGACCGGACCGGTTTCGAGGTAACACCTCTCATCAGCCCGGCTAGCTTGACTCCAGTGGTGTGGAGTGAATGGGACCAACGTCTGAGCATCCCCAGCGCACTTATGGCGGCAATTGCAAACAAAACAGGTGATGGACCGAATGTGGATCAATGTCACACACCATATGCAATTGTATTCTCAAAAACAGAGTTCAGAGGGTGTGGCCAGGACGTGCATGGAGTGGGACGTGAGAGCCTGGGTCTCCGCTCCACCGCGTCCTGTTCCCACCGTTGCCCCTTTTCATCAGGCCCGGTGACCGCAGCACGGAGGTTTGCTTTGTCCTGCTGTGTGATTGTGGAAGCCCCTGAAGTGTGGCCAGGGTCTCTGTGACGCCTGGAAGCACAGATCCCTGGGCGGCCTACGCAGCACTTTCTCCGACCACCATCTTGAGGCAACTGCCGCTGCCTGGTGTTCGCTCCGAGAGCCGCGACTGGATGCACCTTCTGGTCCCTGCACGGGAGACGCTCGAATTTGCAGGGGATTTTGAAGGGGTGGCTGGAAACGGCTAGCAGGAGAGGAGTGTGGGCGCCGTCCTGCCCTTGCATCAGAGCCCTGCAGACACCCGCCTCCGCATGGCAGCAAGGGGTCCTGGAGGGTCGACCGGCGGCGGCGGGGCTGGTGAGCGGCACATAAAAGGAGGATGTTGCCCTGGGGACACTGAGGCACAGGTGATCCCTCTACTAGCGTGAGGTGAGCTGCAGTGACTCGAGAGGTTAATCAGGCCTCGGTAAATACTCCTGCCCACAGTCTTGAGGGCGTGCTAGGCCCTCCCAGCCTCGTTGACTGCTTCCCCCGGCTCGGGCTGCCGGGGAGACTCTGTGGTTCACGGGGTTGTCTGCGGGCTGACCTGATCCACCCTAAGCCTACTGACTACTCAGAGGCATTGGGGGTGGCCCTGGCACACTCCCCGAGGGCCTCCTTCTCCATCTGGTTGCCACGGCCTGGAGTGCCTTCTTTGTTATTTGCTGGATGCCTGTATCGTGGCAGAAGCAGGTCTCCTTTCTTGCACCCCTCACTTTCCAAGAAAACTACAAGAAGATCACCTAGTGAAAGGCCATGGTGGGGAAACTACTGAGCTTCATGAGGCCTGCTGTTTGCTGCATCTTTGAGCCCTGCTGGGCTGGCAAATAAACCTTGGATTCTGTGCACTTTGGAGTTATCTGTGAGGTAGCCTTGACCACTGTTACCCGTCCTGATCCCTGTATCCAGGGCCACGACCCATTGCCTGCGGTAGCAGAGGAAGGTGCGACGCCTGTACTGGCCTTTGGCCCACGCTGAACAGAGAGAGTTTAGAAGTGAGCTGGGGTGGCTTCTGGTCTCTGCAGAGGCAGTGTCGAACTTGTTGGTTCCTCCTTGCTGGGCGCGAGCCTTTCTGAAGACCCCCAGGCCCGCTGGAAGGCACAGGACATGAACTGCGCATCATGGTAGGCCCTAGTAGTTGGGCGCAGAGATCTCATCCCTTGCATCTTGGCTCCAGCCAGGCCGCATCGGTGGCTGGGCTGTGACGCATGTGTGGGTCTCCTGGGGCTCCTTGGACCCGGCTCATAGCCAGCCTTTGACTGACGCGAGAAGTACTGCCCTGGCTTCACTCCTCAATGCCTTTCGGACTCGTCTTCAAGGCCTGGTCTTCCTCCGTTGCTGGCTGTGGGGCCCCCTGGATTGCCTTGTCATGCCTCCTAAAACAAAGCACATTAAGATTCTGAGTAGGCTGTGGCTCGCGACAATCCTGTCACCTCCCTCTGGTCGAAAACCACTCCTCAGCCACAGGACGACTCCAACCCTTTAGCCCTGACAAGGGGGCGCCTGGTTTGGAAGTGCCGGTCACTCAGGCATTTATGGTGTTCTTCCTGCAGGAAATTAAGGATGAAATTGGCTCTCTCCGACAGGACTTTAAGTCAGGCTTGCAGGATATGTGCTGTGAGGTTACACAGATTGGAAGTAGAGTCGATGCCCTTGAGCACACCATGGACACCAGGGCTGAAGACCCTAAAAACCGCTGGAAGAGAATGTCTGAGATTAAGGAGCAGCATATTACCTTGCAGCTGAAGCAGGAGGACTTGGAAAACCGCAGTCGGCAGAACAACGTGTGCATCAGGGGGGTTCCGCTGGGGGCGGAGGGCAAAGACATCTTGGCGTATACGGCGGAACTTCTTCAAGACATTCGAGAGAACGAAGAGGCCTTGCCACTTATGCTGGACAGGGCTCACCGGGTCTTCGGTACTCGCAATCAGCCTGACTTCATTCCTGACATCCTGACCAGAGTCCACTACTATGCCGATAAAGAAGCTATTCTGAAGAAGGTACAGGGGGTTAATGTGGTTTCTTACAATGGGCTCTCCATCCAAATCTTTCAGGACCTGGCGCAAGCCACACTCCGACGGCGAAAGGATTTCAAGCCTGTCACAGATAATTTAACTGTCACAGAGAGCTTAACATCAGATGCCAATGGGGTCATCCGTTCGCCTTGATGTTCACATGGGAGGGCAAAAGGCGAGTCTTCCGCTCACTTGTGGTAAATATTTGATTTACCGTCCTAATTTCTATGCAGGTAAGTACTTAAACAAAAATAACTCAATCGGAAAGAAAGACGCAGAGTCCGTGGTGTTAGAGTTCTTAGGGGTTTTATTCCTTAAAAAGGAATGGTTCTAGAACCGGATATCGGATTCCTGACACCACTGGGGTGCAGGAAGGGATAGAGCATACTTTATTGACAAGACATAACTTTTATACTTAAATCATACAATAGATACCAATACAGTAGGCGTAACAGCTGAGAGAAACAAGATAAAAGCATACACGTGTTAGCAATACGTAATCAGGAGGCGTGAACTAGGCGTGAACATAGAGGTGTGTGCTAGAAAACGTCACATGAAAGTGTCACAAGTAGGTGGGTACATAGCAGAATCTTGCAATGTCAGCAGAAATCTGAGGTCTGGATGCGCGCGCAGCTGCATGACGTGTGATTGACGTGAAGCTGGAGGGTGCAGGGGACTTGACATTTACACTAGCGGAAAGAGACAGAAGTCTGGCATGTCAGATCAACTCGTACCTATATCATATCTGATATCTGGTGTTTGGGAACCATATTATCTAGAGGGAAAGGTCTCTTGGGCAGAGGCTATTCTATACTGACTGTGAGTGCGTGTATAAGCGTCTACGTGTCTGCATGAGATGCGAGGGGGCATGGGCCTACCATGGTAACAGAAGCTATGAATTACTTGCACGGAGACAGTGAGGCCGGGCCCTTTGCTCTGCAGCTGGAAGAATGTTTACTTGAAGGTTGAATACAGTCTTGGCAGGCAGCAGGCTGGGCTAAGCGCCGTTAGCCGCGCAGGGAGTAAGGCAGAGGTCACGGGTACAGAGGCAGCCCAGGCTGAGGCTTTCAGAGTCAGAAGGAAGGAAAACTCGAAGGCAGAATTCAGGGGCCTACTTCGCCAGAGCTGGAAAACGTGTAAAGTACACTACATAAAGACGTTGGCACGGCATACTTAGGAACGGAATATTCAACCCGTTCAGGGTGGATCTGAAAGAGGACATGTTAACGTTGGACGCAAATGTATTTGCGTCTTCATAGCTGGCACAGGAGGGAAGTTACATGCACTTTAAGCTTGTACATGGAGACGGTGGGGTACACGTTAGGGAACATTTCTTGACCATAAAATTTATATTTCCTCATTCCCTCCTTGTTCCCTACGGACCCTTCATGATATATCA
This sequence comes from Lissotriton vulgaris, assembly GCF_964263255.1. NCBI lineage: Eukaryota > Metazoa > Chordata > Amphibia > Caudata > Salamandridae > Lissotriton > Lissotriton vulgaris. The sequence continues at coordinate 52,887 of NW_028242676.1, read as the reverse complement.
ATCCTCATGAACCGATCAGTCTGTTCATGTAACATCATTTGCTCTTCTTTCTTCTTTTCGCGTTTTGAGTGGAAACTTGAATGCGGGATACATGATGTGGCGCATAGACCACAAATCGCTGGCCCACACTGTAGGCACAGGCATCAACTGAATACTACGACAAGGGCAATGCCTAGGAAGGATAGGATCTTCCATCCCCAAGCGGTCAACGTTGTCCAGAACCCACCGGACCAAGTCCAGGTGCCTGGATTCTGATGTATCAAACTTGCAATTTTATGAAGACGTGTGATAGCTTTATATACTGTGGGCGCGTTTTCTGGAATGAAAACACAGCAACTTGACCCGATGACCTTACAAGCTCCGCCCCTATCTGCTAGGATGACGTCAATAACAAGACGATTTTGAAGAACAACAACCCGCATGGCAGATTGCTCCTCTGTTAAGTTGCCTAGAGCGGAGGTAGTTTCATTCACTACTGCTTCGAGGGTTCTAGTTAATTTTCGTATCAGTTTACTATTAAAGACAGTACCTAAGTAGGGGAAGAAACCTTTATTGAAATCTGTGTATTGCTCCCATGCCGTTTCAGTATAGTCGACAATCGGGAGATCTCTTCGGAGTCTATTCTTTACTAGATTTGTATTTCTGTGGTAATCAGGAGGGGCTAGGAAAACAGGTGGCAGAAGGAATGCAATGTAACAGGTACCATCCCAATCTGGAGGTAAGCGTATGTATGCGGTATGGCCACAAACAAAGTAGGAATGACGAGTAGCTCTAAATGAAGACTTGCCTTGATCACTGAATTCGACCACAGTAGTACATTTACTATGACCTAAGTGTACTGAACCCTTCTTTCTGACACATAAATCACCTGTGACTGGTAATACTGACATAGCAGGGAGAACTGGTGCAGCTTCGGATTCCACAGTAAGAATCATGAGGTTAATTGTATAATTACCTAATCCATATACTTCATTTTCTAGATCAGTTCCTATCCTAGTGGGAAGTCCCTTCTTGTCAGGATAACAGGCGTTAAGCAGAACTAAGTTCAGGTTTCCCCAAACCCAATTTCCTTCGAAAACAGCAATATCAGGATCTAAGGAATTAATTATTCTAAACCATGCTCCACATGAGCCATTGTGAGTAAATGGGTATGGAAAAAGGGGCAGAACTCCCTTGTATTTCTGATAGGGAGGGAGTCGGCCACATATCCAACAGTTTGTAGCATTATTAGTCTGATGGGAGTGGTGTAACATACTAATGAATGTGTTGTTGCGCAGCGCAAGTCTGTATGACAATTCATGAGGGGGTAATTCGCTAAAAGAATGTTCAGCAGTGACATTGTAAACAGATTGTTCACGCTTGAAGATAGGGTAATATATAGGCAGCAATATACTGGCCGCAATAATCAAGAGACTTAGAAAAAACATAACCAATAATGTTACTATACAGTGGCTACGAAGTGATTTACAATATGCATGTTTCTTGAGTTGTCTCTCTCTCTCTCTAGCTCGGTCTAGGGGATACATGTCAGAAACTATTTAACCGATTCACCTAGGGGAGGACTTAAACAATTAAACTGTCTGACTTGCTAGACCGTAGTTTCGTTTTATACTCCTCTTGGGGAGTTTTCTCTCTCTTGGGAACTTTAAAGTCACTAGAATCGAGGCAGTCCTTTGAGGGGGTGGAAGAGTCAGTTTCTGGCAACAGTTCATTACATTTTTTAATATGACTCGTGTGGATCCACCCCTTTCGGCCCTCCACTTTAATTGCCGTCCTCGTGGTCAGAAGGACGATCTTCGGCTCCTTCCAGCGGGGCTCCAGCGGACTCCTCCTGTCGAAATTTCGGATTAAGACTGTATCACCAGGACGGACATCGTGTGGCTTTACATCAGTGTTGTCGGGAAAGGCTGCAGCAACCTGTGAACGACATGATTGGAGTGCAGACATCAAGGAGGCAAGGTAATCTGTCAGCATATTACAATCAACATCGGTTATTTTCTTAGGCATGGGCGTCCCCCACATATTTGGTGGTCGGCCAAAGACCACCTCATACGGGGATAGTCCTGATCTCGAATGGGGGACCATTCTCATATAGAACAGTGCAACTGGCAGGGCGACTATCCAGTCGACCCCTTTCTCTTTACATATTTTGGCAAGACGTGTTTTCAGTGTCTGGTTATGTCTTTCTACAAGGCCAGCTGCCTCGGGATGTCGGACGCAATGGAATCTCCACTGATATCCTAGCAGAAGTGAAACCTGCTTCATGAGCTCGGACGAGAATGGCTGTCCGTTATCTGAGTACACGATACGAGGCAAGCTGTACCGTGGGAAGAATTCACGAACCAGCTGCTTGGCAGTGGTCGGGGCAGTGTAATCTGGGACTGGATATGCTTCAGTCCAACGGGAAAGTGCACACACAACTACGAGGACATACTTGAATCCTCGACAACGGTCCATCTGGATATAATCCATCTGGAGGACTTCAAAAGGGTGATCGGGAGGATGAAATCCACCTTGCTCTACAGGGACGCTTTTACCTGGATTGAACTGACAACAGATCATGCAAGTACGCACTTTCTGTTTTGCTGCTGCTCGTAAATGTTTGTTGTACCAGAGATTCTGTAAACTGTCTAACATAGCTTTTTCTCCTAGGTGTGCTGGACTATGTGCTGTATTTATTATGACTTGAACCATAGAGTCGGGGAGAAACCATGTAGATTTTCCCTTCGTCATCCATCCCTGATCTGTCTGAATCCCTCCTAGTTCAGTCCATTTCTTGATTTCATCTGGAGTAGCATGTGTCTGAATATCGATTACATCTAGTGTGGGATCCCTAACTGTCATACAATGTGTCGGCACTATGATCTTTGTTACATCAGTTGTCTGGGTGTGAGTCAATGCTGTATGTTTTGCTGTTTGGTCTGCCAGGTCGTTACCCTGGGAAATAGAGTCTGTAACTTTAGTATGTGCTTTACACTTCATGATGGATATGCCTGAAGGCAGATGTATTGCTTCTAATAGTGCTTGAATGAGGGGACCGTGTTGGATCTTGGCACCGTGAGAGGTCAAGAAACCTCGTTCTTGCCATAACACTCCGAAGTCGTGTACGACTCCGAAAGCATAACGTGAATCTGTGTATATGTTAACATTTCTGTTCTTGGCTAGTATACAGGCTCGGGTCAGAGCGATAAGCTCTGCTGCTTGAGCGGACAGTGCGTCAATACGATGTGTTTCTTTAACTTCAGTTTCAGTGGTCACTGCATACGCGGCCACTAATTCTCCTGTGCTTGTTCTCATACATGAACCATCCACATAAAGTGTCAGGTCTGGATTTGTCAGTGGAACATCTGTTAAGTCTCGTCGGGGCTTTGTTACTGCATTAATGATTTCTATACAATCATGCGGGGCTGAATCTGTCATAGTCGAAGGTAACAATGTTGCAGGATTTAGAATGTTACAGCGTCTGATTTCTATGTGTGGCTGGAATAGCGTCAATTCATAACCTGTCAGTCGTGCTATTGTCAAGTGTTGAGTCTGGGTTTGGTTTAAAAGAACCTCTACAGAATGTGGAACTTGTACTGTCAATGGGTGTCCTAATACAATTGAGTCGCTCTGTCTGATTGCTAGGGCTGTCGCTGCAACTGACTTTAAGCACGCAGGGAGTGCCTGGGCTACTGAATCCAATGTACTTGAAAAATAAGCACAAGGCTTATGTGAACCTGCTTGATCTTGAGTGAGGACAGACAATGCTGTACCATCACGTTCTGTAACAAAAAGTGTAAAAGGTTTGCTGTAACATGGTGTCGCTAAAACTGGTGCTTGACATAAAGCTTTCTTTAATTCCTCAAAGGCCTGTGTATGTTCCTGAGTCCAAGGGAGGGCAGTCGAAGTCGCTGCCTCCTGTGTTGTCAACTGAATGAGTGGTTTAGCTAGAAATGCATATTGAGGAATCCATTGTCTGCAGTACGAGGTGAGGCCTATAAAGGCCCGCACTTCCTTTTGTGTCTGGGGTTGTGGCATGTTTACAATTAACTGGATGCGGTCAGGAGTGAGCTGTCTCCCCACTTTGGACAGCAAGTGACCCAAGTACACAACTTGCTGAACACAGAATTGTAGCTTCGAAGGAGACACCTTGTGTCCCTTGTCAGCCAGAAAATGTAAAACTGTCAGTGATGCTTGTTCACATTCGGGTTCACTTCGTGCGGTGATCAGCAGATCATCGACGTACTGTAGTAAGGCGGTGTTAACTGGCATTTGGATACAATCAAGTTGTCTTTTCAGGGCTTGGCTATAGATGCTGGGGCTTTCTGTGAATCCTTGAGGTGCGCGTGAAAATTTGAAACTTCGTCCATTTAAACTGAATCCGAAGAGGTATTGGCTCTCTGGATCAATGGGGACACTGAAGAAGGCGTTCTTAAGATCAATTACAGTAAAGAACGTCGCTTCTGAATCAATAGCGGTCAATAAGGATGAGATGTCGGGAACCACAGGATACTGTGGAACAATGCATTTATTGAGTTCTCGTAAATCAATCACCAGCCGATATACTGGCGGTGCATTGGGATCAGTACGTTTAAGAATCGGAATGATAGGGGAATTACAGATATTGGAGTCGGTTTCTACGACCACTCCTTGGGCAATGAGTTCTTCAACGATTTCCAGTAAAGCCACTACAGCATCGGGTGGTAACTTGTATTGTCTGATTCGTGGTAAAACAACTCCTGGTTTGAGTGTAACACGGTATGGTGTAATGTGCATGCAACCTACATCGGTTGGGCCTTGTGCCCACAGGTGTTTCGGTACATTTTTCAATCTGACATCGAACTCTCGTAATACATAGTGACCCTTAAAGTCACGCAGGAAAAGTCTAACTCCTTCCGGGGAACAACATATCACAGCTCCTAGAGCCTTCAATGTTTTGATACCTAACAAGTTTTCTGGACATGATTTAGTCAGTAACAAGTCTGTAACGCGTGATAATGGACCTACAGCTAGAGGGACTGGTTTCGATACTTCATTTACAATAGGCTGTCCTGAAAAACCAAGGGAAACATTCTGTGAGCCTGAGAGGGGTGCCCCTGGGACTTCATTATGGCTGATCGTTGTGCGGCTTGCCCCTGTGTCAATTAAAAACTTTCTGTCTTTTCCCAATACTTGACTGTGTACATAAGGACCCTCTTGATCTACAGGAATCTCAATAAGAGGCAAGCCAACCTCCCTCTCTAGGCTGTTTCACGTGTATCGCTGATAATCGGGATAATCAGATTGGGCATACTGGTTCATTTGTCGTGAAACTTGCTGCGTCGCGGCAATGGGCTGTGGCTGTGATACCGCTGCGGTCTGTGCTGTATGTGGTGGAGTATGCATAGGCTGTGAATTCTGTGAAGTCTGTGGCTGAACCTGGTCTTGTCTAGGCGGATGCGGTCTTTCTTTAGTTTTACCTGTTGCTATATTGTGTTTCAGGACTGAGCATTCATGTACGTAGTGACCTGGCTGTTTGCAATAGTTACATGTCCCTTTAACGGGAGCTGCCGAATTACCTGTCTGGGTCGCACCCTTTCTCTGACCGTCGGCTGGAACCGACTGTGCCACTAACATTTTCATTTTCGTGTCTTTCATACGTCTCTGTTCGTGATCCTGTTCTTCTCTAATTCTGTTCTGGTGATATTGTAACATTTGTAACATCTGGGATGGCGTATTTGCTTGCCATGTACTTTCAACTTTATATACACGGTTTTTAACCGATGTCAGGGAATTCTCGACTAATTTTGTTACAAAAAGATGTGGGTACGACTCGCTACCTGGTTTTAGGCCACTGTTAATAATGAAACATTTCTCGAATCTTGAATAGAAGTCACTAGTATCTTCATCGTGTTTCTGTTTACAGGCTGAGATTGCGTCCCAGTCTTCCTTTTTAGTTGTCAATAATCTTGGCAAGACCTGTACTATTAAACCTGGTAATGCTTTAGCTTTATTCCCAAGGCCTAGCCCTGGTGTACGACCTTTTTCCTCGTCCTCTATTTCAGTCCAGATAATCTTTTTATCTCCCACCTCCCATTCTTTTTCTTTGAGTTTCTCGTAGATGCCGGTGGGCAGCAGTACTTTTAACAATTTCATAATATCTGTATACATGTAATCTCCCATGAGTAACATGTCTTTAAGTTCTCAGTGAAAACCTGCAGGGTCTTTATCGTGACAGGGTACTAGTTTCTTCATTTCTAACAATTCTAACTTTGTTAAAGGTGTGTACACAAACACACGTTCCAAGGCGTTATTGGCATTCATAACTGGGTGTACTTCTCGTAAAGGATTCTGCCTGTCAAAATGAAACATTTTTCTTTCTGGGGGCGGAGCTGAAACATATTGTGGGCCTAAGAAAGCGTTATATCTGCGGCGTTGTTCTAGAATTATTTTAATTAATCTGGTACTTAGGCCTCTCCATCTATTCATAAGTAGCGCTTCTAATGTATCCGGTAAGGGACCTGGATCAGAATGTTGTTGTCTGTATAACGTGATGAGATGCTGAATCATGTATACACCAGCTAATTTCTGCTCGTCTGGGGAAAGGTTCAGAAATGTCTGTGCTACTGTATCATCATTGTATGTGCTGGGATTGTCAGCCCATAGTACTGCTGACCGGGCTAGTTCTTGTTCGTCCATAGAATTGAGTACATGGTACCCCATTTGTTCTTGAAGAATTTTATCAGTAACCTGAAACAGATATTCAGGAGAACTCGGTTTTGATATGCCAGAGAGAAAAACTCTCTTGCTTTCTGGGCGAATGCCTTTCCTAAGATAATTTCCCTTACCTACATACGCTATCATTTCTTTAACCGTGTCTGCTTCTTCAGGTCCTTCCTCCTCGGAGGAGTCATTCTTGTCACTTCCTTTTTCTTTTTCTTTTTCGTGTATTTCTATTACTGTCTTTCTAATTTTCTTGTACATACTTGCTATACAATTCAGTTTGTCATGGTTTCCCTCGGCTATATTTTGACCCCACCTGTTTAGTACTTCCATCTCTTCCTGGTCTACTCCAGGCCTGTCTCGTTCTCTTATTAAGCAGTTTATGAAGAAGCGTAATATACAACCTTGAGTGTCAGCTTTCTGGTGAGCCAGGGCCTCTTTAATACTATCAGGATCTTCCCCAGTCTGGACAAAATGATATATTCTATCTAGGTGTTCAGTCATTCTTGGAAATAACACTAGGTAATCTACAACTTTCCGTAGGCGTAGTGATGCTAACATCATTCTATCGTCTTTATCGGGTACTGGATCATATCTGCAAAATGGAAGGGGTTCTTTAAGCATGTCGAGACGGGGTGATTGCGGTGTACGTTGCTTCAACATGTCCCTAAGGTGTAGTCTGTGTGTTGCTGGCGGGGTCTGGAGACCTCCGGTCGCACCTCCTGTAGCGGAGGCTTGAAAATTGTATGTCTGTGGAGTCGGTATCTCTACCTGAACTTGTCTCTTACTAGGGTCAGGCGTAAACGGATTTGTTGTGTCAATCTTAGGTGTGGGAAGTGGTGGAGGTGGAGGAGCAGGCGGAGCAGGCTGTCGAACGGGTGAACCTTGTTGCGGTAATGGCTGGATATTGTCTTGGGGCGGATTGCCACCTCCGTCACCGTCAGTAGGCGGTACGTGGGCACGTGGATTGGTGTAAGCTGGTGCTACATCGTCTAGATAGGAAGCAAGGAATATGTCTTTAGTGGTCCTGTGACTTACTTTAGTCGGAACCAATGGTGGCGGCAGATCTTTCGGTATTTCTGAAGTGGCTTCAGGCGAACCCTCGGCCACTAAGTACATGCCATTTACAAGATTATTTCGCATACGGTCTACTTGTTCTGCTTTTACTCGGATCCCTTCATTAACTAATTCGTTTTCTCGGACTCTATCCGACTCTTCTCTATGTCTGTCTTCTTTACGGAGTGCTTTTTCGGCACGTTTATGTGATTCTTTACGCCAAAATTCTATGGCGTCTTTCTGAGATTGTCTGGCTTTCTTTTTCCATAACGCTTCTTCTACCTTCATGATGCACTCGGCATCCCATGTTCCTGTAACGGGCCATCTGTGTCTCTCGTCTAGGTGCTTGGTATAATCGGCCCATAAATCTAGATACAGTATGGCATCTAAGCCATGCTTATGGTACATAAAGTTTCCAGGAGTGTCCCTAGGGGGGGATCGGAATTTCTTCCTCTAGTATCCCTTTCCTAGTTCCTATCTGTCTTAATTTATTGAAAAACGGCATCTTGTTACTTAGTACTGGATACTCGATACTTGTTACCTACTCTGAACACAGCTAGTTACACAAAAACACAGTAATGTACATCAAACAGTCATTCATACCACGACATTAATCACATGAAAAACATTTTGAACATATATGACTACCTTGATACTAGATGTGCCGCTAAATAGCACAGATACACTGTCCAGGACAGTGCAAGAACTTGAATGCTTGATATACTGCTAAACAGTACAGATACACTGTCTAAAACAGTGCAGACCGCGTTTGTGTACCCAAACCCGTCTTTACCGGATACATAATAATGCACCCGTCTAGATACGTCCCAGCAATGGTACTCACCGGGAAGCACGGAACAGAAGGCCTCGGAAAATTCGACTGGACTGGACCGGACTCGGCTCGACTCGACTCGACACGTGGATACTTCGGAAACTGGTGGGCCTCTTGACACCTCGGACCTTGCTTCTTTCGGCTAGGCTCTGGTCGGGATCCTCCGCACTCCTCACCGCCTCGTCTGGGTGCTGATCGCAGTCTCCGTCACCTCCGTGGGCCAGAGGGAGATACAGGAAATCCTGCGGGTACGCGTAATTGTCCGTCTTGATTTATGGCAGGGGGCAAAGGTTGCAACGCACCAACCGGCGCGTAAGGTGGGGGAGGGGTCCCTATTCGGGCGCCAAAATAATGTGGTAAATATTTGATTTACCGTCCTAATTTCTATGCAGGTAAGTACTTAAACAAAAATAACTCAATCGGAAAGAAAGACGCAGAGTCCGTGGTGTTAGAGTTCTTAGGGGTTTTATTCCTTAAAAAGGAATGGTTCTAGAACCGGATATCGGATTCCTGACACCACTGGGGTGCAGGAAGGGATAGAGCATACTTTATTGACAAGACATAACTTTTATACTTAAATCATACAATAGATACCAATACAGTAGGCGTAACAGCTGAGAGAAACAAGATAAAAGCATACACGTGTTAGCAATACGTAATCAGGAGGCGTGAACTAGGCGTGAACATAGAGGTGTGTGCTAGAAAACGTCACATGAAAGTGTCACAAGTAGGTGGGTACATAGCAGAATCTTGCAATGTCAGCAGAAATCTGAGGTCTGGATGCGCGCGCAGCTGCATGACGTGTGATTGACGTGAAGCTGGAGGGTGCAGGGGACTTGACATTTACACTAGCGGAAAGAGACAGAAGTCTGGCATGTCAGATCAACTCGTACCTATATCATATCTGATATCTGGTGTTTGGGAACCATATTATCTAGAGGGAAAGGTCTCTTGGGCAGAGGCTATTCTATACTGACTGTGAGTGCGTGTATAAGCGTCTACGTGTCTGCATGAGATGCGAGGGGGCATGGGCCTACCATGGTAACAGAAGCTATGAATTACTTGCACGGAGACAGTGAGGCCGGGCCCTTTGCTCTGCAGCTGGAAGAATGTTTACTTGAACTAGTGGGCAGGAATGTATGTTTGAGGGGCGGAGCAGATTATTCGAAGGTTGAATACAGTCTTGGCAGGCAGCAGGCTGGGCTAAGCGCCGTTAGCCGCGCAGGGAGTAAGGCAGAGGTCACGGGTACAGAGGCAGCCCAGGCTGAGGCTTTCAGAGTCAGAAGGCAGGAAAACTCGAAGGCAGAATTCAGGGGCCTACTTCGCCAGAGCTGGAAAACGTGTAAAGTACACTACATAAAGACGTTGGCACGGCATACTTAGGAACGGAATATTCAACCCGTTCAGGGTGGATCTGAAAGAGGACATGTTAACGTTGGACGCAAATGTATTTGCGTCTTCATAGCTGGCACAGGAGGGAAGTTACATGCACTTTAAGCTTGTACATGGAGACGGTGGGGTACACGTTAGGGAACATTTCTTGACCATAAAATTTATATTTCCTCACACTACAAGATGCAAAACAGCTCCTGCAGCTCCCATCGGAGTCTGATGGTGGGGACGTGTCTTCACCGCGACTGACAGCAGGATCCGGACGGAACGCTTGCCCTCCAACATTTCCAGTGTCATCGATCATCACAAGATATCGAGCCATTTTACCCAAATCACCAGGCTGAATTTCCGGCCCTCAACAGGATACTGAGCCTCACGGCCCTCATCAATCTTTCTGGCTAATCAGTCAGCCTTCAATAGGACTGTCTAACACCCCCTGAACTGTGTTGAGAAATACCCGCTGTGACCACCCATTGGGGCACCACAGGGTCAAAACGTCGACGCTTGATTCTAGGTCCAGCTTTAACAAGAATCTATACTTGAACAGATAGATATCTTAGTTTTTGAAATTAGTTACCTGGCCTTATTCTATTCTATTCCATTTGTGCATTTGTATATGTCCGAACTGTATATAACGTTCACCAATTAAGCAGTATTGTACTTGTGTCACCCCCTTTGACAGTCCATTCCACCAAATTGTATTTATCAATGAATGAAGCAATTCTGAGATAAACCTTCTCTTATAAGCAATTTTGCTCCATGATTTTTTCATAAAGTATTATTGTGTGTCGCAATACCTAATTAATTTTCTGATAAGCATTAATAGCAACTATTACTCATGTTCGCTCTACCAGACAGAACCATTCTTGTTATATCTGCATACTTACCCAGGTTCTGAGGGACCCAGGGTCACCCCCCTTTTTTATAAATTTAACCACGAGAGCGCCAAGAGGGGCCTCTTTGCCCAATATGGTCCAGAGTCATGCCTCCTAAGTCCAGACGCCTCTCGAAGGAACTTGATTCTTCTCAAGCTAAACAGTCCTATTCGATCCCTGAGTGGCTCTTCTTCCCCAGCCCGATCATCAGATCACACAGAATGAACATATTCTGGCTGCGCCATCTCTTGCACCTACGAGGGATTGCTTGTGCCTTTAATTAGTCTTGAAGTGCTCCTGGTTCTGAGAAAGAACTTGCTATTGCTAGAGCAGGACTGTGCTCTGTAATATTGCGCACCATAGAAAGTGATATTTCACCCTCCTGTATTGCTTGACTACACCAGTGGAGGATGTCAGAACCGCGGCTGCGGCTGATCCTCCCAAGGTTGGCCCGTGGATTAGGGCAACTATTCCTTCCTTTTTGCACATTGCCACAGTACTGTGGTGGCAGAGACCCACCCATTTTTGTACGACTACCACCCCTCCCTACAGAGTCCAGTAGGAGAGTGATTTTTCCGGAATGGCCCGTCAATGCGACTTTGGGCTGTTCTTGATAGACTCTGGTTGTGATGGGCCCAGATGGCCACCAGTTGTCGTATCCTTTACCTTTACCTTTCTTTCCTTTTCCTCTTAGTTTATTTTTTATTTCTTTTGGATGTGCTAATAATTGGGGTTGGGGGGATGGGATTGCATGCAAATGCATTGCTGGGCGATACTTGGGGTTGTAATGCTGTGTTGCTGTTTTGTGATGGCCCTTTTGCTCTACTAGGTGGCAATGTAATCTTAGGGGAGGAAATGCAGGCTTTGGGGTGGCTGTGAGGACTGCGACGTCGTACTACGTTTTCACAACCGTTATAATGGGCTCTATTAAATTTGTCTCCCTCAATGTGAAGGGTCTGAACTCCCCTAACAAGAGGCGCCAGGCTTGGCGATATCTTTTGCATCGGGATCCTGAAGTAATTTTTTATCTAGGAGACTCACCTGCTCCCTATTCGTCTTATGTCCCATCCCAAATATCCCACTCAATATTGGGCCTGTTCATCTTCCAAGACTGGGGGGCGGGTGGGGGTTGCTATTTTCTTTAAATCCAGCTGGCATGCGATGACTCTCAAAGTTGTGACGGATGAGGTTGGGAGGTTTATTAAGGCACATATGGCTCAGGATGGGTGGTACCAAACTTTTGTTAACATATATATGGCCCTAATCAGCAACAGGATGCTTTCTTGCGAGTGCATCTCAAGGAGCTCCTACAGTCAAGCACAACGCCAGTCGTTCTAAGGGGTGATTTTAATTTGGTCCCAAATTGGGACCGTACGGCGCTGACTCATCAAAGCTCGGGGCGATGTCGGCGGCGCTGAGGAACATCCTCACAGACGTAGGTTTAGTCGATGCCTGGCGCCATCTTCATCCGGACTCAAAGGATTACTCTTTTTTTCTCCCATTCACACCGGTCATATTCCTGTATAGACTATTTTTTCTGTCTCTTCCCTTTGATCCATGCTCTGAGCGATGCAAAGTTATCTGATATATCCTTATCAGATCATGCTCAAGTCACCGTCTCTCTCCGCCCTCCTAACCCCCATAAGGAGTCCATGCCTCGCTGGAGGCTACCCCCTCAGGTCCTTTAGGATCCTGTAGATGTGGCAGACATCCAGCAAGAGATTGAGGCCTACTTCCTTGCCAACTCCCTCACCTACACTCTGGAGGACATTCGTTGGGATGCTTTTAAGGCTACTATACGGGGAGTCATCACATCTGTATCTATTGCTAGGACCCCGGAGGCTAGACTGATCAAAACTACTCTCTATAAAGACATCAAAACGCTAGAACGCAGAGATCATCTTCCCCCGTCCCTCGGTAATAAGCGGAAACTGGCTGTATTGCGGGGCCAACTGCGCCTGCATCGTATCAACAAGGCGGAGAGACTTCTGTTTCATCTTAAGCAGAAGTACCACACGGGAGGGGATAAGGTTGGGTTGTGCTTGGCACAACGCCTTCGATCACAGACTGTAAGAGCACACATCGCCAAACTAAAGTGCTAGGATGGCTCATGGTCCATTTTGGAGGTGGATAAAGGCCTGGAACTGGAGAAGTTCTATGGGGAACAATATATGAATGCTCCCTGTTTTCCCGATGCTGTTACTGCTTTTCTTAATTCTTGCCCTTGGGACCCTATTGATCCTCACTTTGGGAAACTGCTGAAAATCCCCATTACCCACGATGAAATAGCAAAGGCCCTGAAGCAACTCCCAATTGGTAAGACTCTAGGGCCGGATAAACTACCTGTCACTTTTTACCAGGCCTTCTACCCGCAGCTTCAAGACCATTTGCTTCATCTTTTTAATAGCTTCACTGGCGCCACGGGTCCCACCCCCTCCATGAATAAAGCAGGGGTGGTACTTATTTCTAAACCGGGTAAGGATCATTCCCTCCCCACGTCATACCGCCCCATTGCTCTGCTAAACACTGACGCAAAAATGAATACAAAAAGTTTTGCCAATCGCCTAGAACCCCATCTTCCTGGTCCCATTGGCCCAGACCAGGTGGGTTTTATTAGACATCACCAGGGAGTGGATAATATCTGACGGCTTGTCCATCTTGTGAAAAAGGTATGCTATTGAAATATCCCTTCCTGTCTGATATCCCTCGCTACGGAGAAAGCCTTCGATCTAGTGGATTGGGATTCCTTAGGGAAGTGTTGCGTAGAGTGGGGCTGGACCCGGGGATGATCCCCAGATTGATGGCGCCTTATGCGAAACGCTCTACCTGCATACGCTTCAACTGCTGTCTCACCGCCCTTATCCCCACTTACCGGAGCACTAGACAGAGATGCGAGCTATCCCCGTTGTTGTTCGCCCTGGTTGTGGAACCCCTGGCTATCACTATTCGTCAAGATTGGAATATCTGAGGCTTCCCTATGGGAGCGTGTGAACATAAGGCCTCCCTCTTTGCAGATGACCTTCTGCTTTCCGTATCCTCTCCCTCTACATCCCTCCCGGTGGTGGCCTCCCTTCTGAAGACCTTCGAGAAGGCATTGGGGGATATAGGATCAATTTGGGAAAATCTCATGCTATTAACCTTACTGTTTCGGCCTCGGAAATCCAAGCACTGCGCGACCTGATTGCGGTGCGGTGGACAGATGTCTTGATTCGATACTTAGGCTAGACTTGACCCCTACACTCTCGACCTGGGCTCAATCTAATTTGCCTAGATATAGGAAGGCTATCCGGGAGGAAATCCTCAGATGGGAGGGTCTTCGCCTTGCCTGGTTAGGGTGTATTAACACTATTAAAATGCCCCTCCTCCCTAATGTCATAATACCACAGGCTGATATTCTTGCCCTACAGCGTGCCTTTGCTACGTGTATATGGGGGAAATCCTCCACGCTTTTCCAACAGGATTCTGATGTTGCCTCGTGACCGGGGTGGACTGGTGTGCCCAATCTCTTGGAATATTACTGGGCTTGTCACCTTAGTTATATCTTGGAATGGGTGGTTCGCGAAAGCAAAAAAATGTGTTTCATCTGGACCAGGCAGTGGCTTGTAGGCCTTTGTGGGACTGGCCTGGCTTCCATGTGGAGAGCGCCCCTGCACGCCTACATTGTAGTATAGTCCCAAAAAGTACCCTGTCATGCAGGTCCTACGACGATTATGGATAAAATATACTGTGGGTCCTGGTGGCAGACTGACTCTGTGTTCACCCCGACGCATATATTAGCTCATGGTTTGCATTAGCTAGCTCACAGTGCCACTAGAATCTCCTTTTATCAGAGAGATTAGTTTGTGCAACTTTAGAACACAATAACCTCAGACTCATGGAAACAATATATTACTTTTCACCCGGTCACTTGTGCTTGCTTGTTTTTTGCTCTCAGAGAGATACAAAGAAACATTCTAACATGTTTACAATAAGAATTTATTGTACAGTAGTTCTTCTCATGTAGAATAAGTGCACTGTTACGACCGTAAAACAGTAACAGAGATATAGAGCCAGCAGTACAGTGAATAAGGAATACTATTGTTCTACCATTTTTCAATAGTCATGAACCTATGCATGAATATAGAATGTATTTATAAAATAAAGTGCCCACTCCTAAGATGCCTGACTAGATGTGCTTAAGTGCACCTAGCATGTGAGTCGGTGCGTAAGAGCTAATGAGCCTAATTGCCTAGAATCTAAGAGCCAAGAATACCACTAGGATTTAGTCGAACTCCTATAACTGAATAGTAAGAGTGTGGGACTCGGTCCTGGTCTCGAGTTGGGCACCCTGCAAGGGATGGTTAGACCGCTGTCAGCTGGAGCGATGTCATGCTGGAGTCGCAGCGTCTCTGGTCAGTGTGTCAGCCTTTTAGTCTTGGTTCCCTCCTGCTTTCTGATAGCAAGAGGTGCTGTATTTATACAGTCTATGTACGTGTGTTACCCATTGTTCAGTATTAGGATGACACTTGGGGATTAAACCTTGTGCGTTGATGGGAGAGGTGAAGTGTACCTCCTGGAGCGTGTACTCATTCATTATTCATATGTGCTAAGGATGACGTCTTAGCAGTATTGATCGGGCAGAACCCACCCTCGTCATGAACTAGGTGAAAGGTTTAGTCCATAAACAGATGCAGACCTTATAAGGCGTTATGTCCATACAAGGCAGTCTTTCATTATTTGGAGTCATGTCCATATAAAATGTCGGGAGCTGATGTAGGGAAAGTGTACGATGTTTCCTGGATCTATATTAGGGTACCACTATTGAATATAACACCCAGTCCACCTAATACTTAAGAATAATGCACATTGTCGAAATTCACATTGATAAGTGTCATGCATAAAATTATCAAGCAATCATTTAAAATGTTTAAAAATGTTTACATTTTCATTTAAAAACAGTTTAAAAAATGAGGAAAATCTTTCTTTGGTAGTGTTTGATATTGTGGTAAAATTCTGCAAATTATAGTTTTAAATGAGTTTGATCATACAAGTTGAACTACTTACTGTAAGCTTACTTAGAAGGCCATACACTTAGATAGAAAGTGTCAATTTGGAAGAAAAAATTATTTCTAGAGTAAACAAAGAGAAAGGAAAAGTTCCATATTTGTTCCCAGCACATGGTGAGCCAGATTCAGATTAAATGTTCTGGCTGGGAGACATAACATTGTCGCTGCCTGCTGTCATAGGGGACAAATATTGTAGTTTCTTGCATAGCACGTTAAGTGTGCATAGATGTAACTCCTCGTTGCCAACAGCTTGCATGTGGGCTACCACTGCTGAATTGGAAACCTCGGTGTCCATGTTGGACCTGATATTTAATTCAGTCGAAAAAGGCACCTGCGGTTTCTCAAGGAAGGCATGCATCAAGATGGGAATACGCCGGGGACAAACTCGAGCATGGGACCGCAGTGGTTCCAGCCTGGAGTCTAAGTCCGCTGGCGTTTCCGTCAGAGGTGTCAGATGTCCAACTCGCATTCGCTTCCTCAGAACAGGTATCAGAAAATAGGTATGACGGAGTCCTCAAAGACTGGTCTGAAGGATAAGAACTAAGAAGCACGTAGTTTCCGTAGGCGAGGTGCACCCAGATGCTGTAACATATGCTCACGGTAATATCTTTACAGGAGAGCTCTTGCAATCTCGCTGGCGGATGGTCCGTCCATTGCGAAGCATGTAAACGACAATCAGGATTCCAGCTACAGCAAGCAGGATCAGAGGTAGACCCCGAAAATGCTCCCAAACACGGAGTGTATGAAGTTAGGAATAACTCCAAGGATTGTTTGGACAGTACTAAGGAATCCGGACCCTATGGTCTTAAATAGGTGCATAATGCCACTCGTATCGGACATGTTAAAGATACATCCCACCATTTCTATGAAATGTAGGGGGCAGTTGGTGCGGATTAGTGCCTGTATCTCTGTCGAGGTCCTTGCAAAGTGCATTTCAACTGTTTCTTTTTAGCGGAGGCTAACAGCATGGTTTGCTGTAAAAGCATGGCTTTCATTCTACTCATAGCGTCAAACTGTATCAACAAAAATTATCTGCGAAGCCTCCCTGGCTGTATGTGTCGAATGAAACAATACTTGCTTACAGCAAGTAACCCTGGTGTTCACGGTGACCAGATATCCAAAGCCACAACAACCTTGAACGCCCAGCATCAACTCCAATTCGCAAGAAGCTCAAACACTGGCGTTATCACGGCAACTGGTGTTCCTTTCATGTGGCAAGACAGATTGAAACTGAACCATTACAGGCTCCATGTAAAACAATGTCTTGGCATATTAGAGATCTGCTTAAAGCATTCTTGCAGTTTGTAGCACTAAGAAACACTTCTCGATCCCCACTCCGGCATCGAAAATGTATATGGTAAATCTCAAGATTTTTTAAAGTAAAGCTAAGTATTGTTTTACCTCTGTAAGTGTTGAGGTTCCTAGCCAATCTAGGCACAACTTCCCAACACTATAGGATGTCACTACCCCTGGAGGTTCTCTCTGTACATATCGTGGGTCTGGCCTATGTAAACTAAGTCCCTCAGTGATGTGCAGGAACCGTTTATGACATGTGATTGTGTCTAAGGGCCAAACCACCCACTATTTCCTATTGGGGTCGGATCGATTGTACTTTAGTAGTTGATAACAGTACAATTTGTCATAGTCTGATGAACCCTCCAACATTTCAGCAATTTTTTTCCAGATCAGATAACAAGTTATTAACTGTTTCAGTGTCCCAATCATCAGAAAACGTAGTGGAAGTAATGAAATCACTTAATGAGATTTTAAATACATGATAATTTTTTTTTAAGTTTGTTCGGTCCAAATATGTTAAAAACAACTTTGCCCCATACTATACCATGAGGTATAGGAACAGCTGTGATGCTCACTGATGACAAGTCTCTTTGTTCACGATGTGACAATGTGTGTGCCTTCAGGAGGATGTTGACCTTTCGGGCTGTGGAATCTTGTTGAAGATACTACCCATTAATAAGCATGCTAAAAGTCAATACTAAACCTAGTCATAAAAGAAAAACATTATCCCAGAAATTACCCAGAGTTCAATCCAAGGTGATAACAGGTATGTCTTTTGAAGAAAGAGAAGAAAGTTCTTTAATTCTTCCTTGAATGGTGTTTTGACTGGCGTTGTTTTCGACTCACTTGGATCCAGTGAAAACATATCAAAGTTCATGAAAAAGCCAGATGCTGTTCGATCAATTGTATGAATTGCATCGGGATTGGTTGAAATGTTATTATCCTCTTGATGAGGGAAGTTGATGTAGACGTCTGCATTTGGTCGAATTGCAACTTGTGAATTATTCTCATTTTCATCTTGAATTTGAATTTTCGGTTCAAATTCTATAGCATTGTTGCTCAGTCCTTTATTCCTTACAGGTGGCTCTTCAAATGTGATGAGTCTTTCTGTTTGAACATCTTTGATTGTAGCTAGAGGAGGACGTCTGATACATCGGAGTCCACTGGGCCTACTGTTTAGTATCGGCCACATAGTAGTTTGATTAAGTCCATTGAGATAAATCTTTTCTCCTTTTTTCCGTCAAAAGGCGGGAGCAGTACAGTTCTTGTTTCGTGTACTGCAAGGACTGGTACAGGTTTTCTGTAAGAAGGTCCAAATTCCCTTTTTGTTCGCAATTTTCTCTCTGACCAGAACCCTGACTTTTGGAATCCAGACAGGTCTTGCCACGACTACTTTGACTTCTTCATTGGCGGTCCTTTTTAGAAGGACATTGCTTTGTTTCGTCCTGGATTCTTTTAGATCCTGTAAAATAGCTAAACGATCATGGATATCAAATCATTTTTCATCCGCCACTGGGCCTTCACAATCAAGATCCGGTACCCAAATTTGTGTCCCAAACAGGACCTCATGTGGAGTGACACCTACTAGTGAGTTTCTTGGCTGGTTGTTTAATGTCCGCTTGAACCTATAAAGGTGTATGAACCAAGTACTGCCCTTGCCTACTACCCTAGCTGTTAAAGACTGCATTAAGTCCCGTTTTTTTCTCTCCATGACTGAATTTCAGTCAGGATGATACGGAGATGAGAACCGTAATGCTATGCCCATTCCTTCCATGGCCTCTTTGTAAGCCCGAGAGCTAAACGCAGGGCCGTGGTCAGAGTGTAACGTGCAAATTGTGTATGTACCGATAAAGACTCGCAACTCTTTTATAACAGATCGAGCGTCAGCAAAACCCTGGGGCCAAACCCATAGGAATCTTGAGCAGGAATCCACTGCCACCATGATATATCTGTAAACTCTGTCCGTTTGTAAGGGGTGGCTGTGGTCCAAGTACACACATGCGAGAGGTTTGTTTGACTTCAGTAATGGCGTCTGTGCCGGGCGTGCAACGGTGGAGCCTTTTATCTGCTGGCAGATGTCGCATTTTAAGACTTAGGGCCCCAGTAGGATGGCTGGTGGATGGCCCCTGCCGGGCCAGCAGTAGTCACCGCTGGCCCAGCGGGGGCAATCCGCCCGCCATCCCTGTAGAAAAGACCCTCCCGCCATTTTACAATGGCGGGGGGTCCACGGTCGACGAAAAGACCATCTGCCGCTTTTCTGCCCGGTTGACATATCGCCCGGGCGGAAAAGGGTTCAATATGGTGGAGGTGTCTGAAAGACACCGCCAGCCATATTACAATGTGCATTTTTTAATGCCTTTCCGTGGCGGCATGCAGAGTCTGCTTGGGGGGCCCGTTGCGGGCCCCCATGGGAGTGGGGGTGTACATAGGGGGTACCTATGAAACCCCACTGCCTTTCAAAGAACAACATGGAAGGCACCGTCATGTTGTGCTTTGAAAAGCAGTGAGTGGATCACGTGAGTCCTTGGTAGCTCGGATTTCAGTTCCGCTACCTGTTTCCATAGGATTTTATGCTTTATTGTGCCACCTTTTGCATCTTTAAACGCGTTCTCCTCCCAATGTTGTAAGTACTCATTGTACGACTGTACACAGTAAAAGAAATCACACACGATTAGTGTGGGGAAGTTGTGATCCGTATTTACAAGTGCCAGTATCAGTGCTTTTAATTCTGGCAACTGAGCCGTGCAGTCTCCTAGAGATCGCGTCTTTGTGCAGCTGGGATGGAACTTGCCATCATGCATGCGACCTTTTACGATAGCATAGATTGAAAAGATATTGCTGCCTACTCCCTATCGCCGGTTGAGCAGATCAGTCAGTGTAAATTATATATTCATACTGATCTAGAGGCAATATTTCATTTGGTAGAGGATATTCTTGTTCATATTGCAGGAATCCCTGTGTTTTTAAACTGAGATCAAATCTGTATTCAACGTCTGTTGCAGTAAGAGAATTAGCTCATTGTATCCACCTGGGATGTAAGGCTTTCGCATTTGGGATGCTGGCTTTTGTAACAGCTTCTAAAGCTACGACAATAAAGTGTTTCCCCTGAGCAAGTGCTCTTTCTCTTGCTTCCGCTGTCTGAACTGCTGTCAGGATTTTTTCTATTGAAGTGAAACGCATTTCTGCATTTGTGTACAGGTGTGATTTGTATGCGATTGGCACAGTTTCTCCTTCATTAAAAGTAAAATAAGTGTACCCACATTGACTCGCAATTACTCGTATCACCAAGTGGCGTACATTTACGCGTGTTTGTAAGTGTTTGAAAGCAATCATGTCTTCCTGGATTAAACAAAGAATATTAGTATGTTCTTGTGTCCAATCTTTAACCGAAAAGTCAGGTTTTATTAATTCATAGAAATGTTTTACCCTTTGTGCGCAATCTAAAATGTATGCCCTGCCAAAATTTAGGAATCCTAGTATTGATTGTAAAATAAATTAAGATTTTGGTGGCTGGAGCAGCAAACACTTTTCTAAAAACAGTTTGCTGCCAGACTTTTGCCTTCACTTGACAGCTCATATCCCAAAAATAGGACATTGAGGTGGCCGATTTTCGACTTTTTAAAGTTGAACGTGTAGCCCTCTGCGGCAAATCCCATAATGGTGCTTACCCTGGTCAAATGCCTCTCTAAGTTGCCATCTGTTAGATAAATATCATCCAAATAGGACAACGCTTCTTGATCAAATTTGTGAAGTAACTCTGTTACTCTTGCTGAAAATACACCTTGGGTTTTTTTATACGCTTGTGCTGGTCGACATTATTATCGCTGGGACCCCAATGCACTAAAGATGGTCAAAATCCTGCTTTCAGGCGGCTATATTTTGACAGGAAAATCCATTGGAGATATCAAGAGTGGCTTTGTATTTTTTGCGCACAATGTTATTCATTAATGCGGCACTGTGCATTTTGGACAGCAACTGTCTTTGTGCATGAGTTAGATGTCTGTAATCTAAAACTAGACAATATGTATTGTCGGGTTTAGCGACAGGAAACAAAGGATTGTTCATTGCATAGGTATATTTTTCAATGACCTCCTGGTATTCAAGTTGATCTAAGATCTCCCTGACCTGTTTTTTAGCTTCTTGCTTTACAGGATATTGCCTCTAAGCATTAGGTGAAACTTTTAACGGGATCACATAGTAGGTTGAGTTCTTATCCCATCCTGTGTGATTTTTGTACAGTGCTGGAGCTTGGGCTACTGCCCACTCCTGCACATAAGAATGTTTTAAGCGAACTGGAACATTGTTGGAAAAATTATACTTTCTCCCCTGGGGCACTCCATAACGAATGCAGGCGGTCAATCTTGTTCTGCTAACAGGATGTCATACCCAGATGATACGTTCTTGTCCACCTCCAGCCGGAGTGTTACTCCATATATCCTATGTGGGATGCTCACCCTGGTGTCTGGTGTTTCCACCGTGATGTAATCATTCAACTCCGCTGTCACTTGAAATTCCTTCAGGTTCAGGCGAGCTATTGTTACTTCTGCCACGCTGTCTAGAATTGTCAGAGCCTATTCCCCGTTCAGAAGTTGTGTCCTCAGAATTCTGGGTATGTCTGATTTTCAGACCAGCAACTTTCTTATTCTTAAATTGAGGTTTTGGATTTTGCTTATCTTCTTTATTAGAAATAAAGTCTTGAGTGCACTGCTTGTCCCTGGACTGTGTGCGCTCCACTCTTTTTTCTGACCGTCCTTCCCTTTCTGAGCTTTTCTTCGAGCCCTGAAAGGAACTAGAGGAACGTGTATCAGTATCCTGATACCAGTCAGGTTTCCTAATATTATCCCTATTCCTGAGGTTATACCTCTTTTTAGAGGGCTCCTGTTGAGGAGACCTACCACGGGACTGAAATCTCTTCTCTTTAGTGTTTTCTTTTTAGAAAAAGTAGGTGTTTGCTTAAAATTGTCCTTCTCAGGACTGCCCTGTAGTTGAGGTTTCAAAGCTTTCCCCCAGAAACTATACCTGCCTATTTCTGCATATGCAGTGTCAATTATTTTGGGTAGTTCATTCTCCTGTTCTAATGGAGAGAACTCCCTTAGGCGTTGGCAGATTGCCACTGATGCTGCTTCCCCTTTAATATTAGCTAGAAGGGCAGGTTCTGCTCCATAGTCGCTTTGTATTTGTCTTAATACATCTCGTACTACTGCTAATAATGGAATACCATGTGTTCTGGTATATATAGCAGCAAACACTATGCCCCAAGAGGTGCAATCCTCTAACTGTGGTGTAATCCCCATGGGCAAACAGATTGTTAACATTCTGTGTTTTTCAAATGGTGTTGTATATGGAAAAACCGCTTTCAACTGTGTTGTCTTTTGAGCTACCCAGAAAGGAATTTGTTCACATTTTGTGGGGACTTTGCCCATTACCAAGTGTAATGTTTGTGGAGTAATTTTAGTACCTGAGCTCTGTGTAGGAGCTGCAATAGTTGTAATTACTGTAGGTTGGACTGCAAGTGCCCTTAAGACAAAGTGTGTCATGTTTCGGTAGAGTTTTATCAACTCTAGTTGTAGTAGTTCATCACCTGGCATTGTGTCAATGTCTGGATGTGGTGCATAAGTCGCTAATATTGGCCATGTTGCTTCTGGTCTTCCTAAAGGATCAAGCCTTGCTTTTGTATGGGGTAGGGCGCCATTAAACCAGAAAATATTTTCCTGGAAAGTAAGCAGAATCTCAGTCTCCTCAAACTGAGTGTAAGCCGCTGGAAGTTCTTCATGTGTGTAGTAATGAAAAGTATTTGTTACAGCATCTGCTTCTGATAATGTAACCCATGAGTAGAATATCTCTGTTTTGAAAATTTTTTGTGCCTCTATCACGAATATTACTACACGTCCTCTGGTTTGAGTAGTTTATATGTAAGTGTATGTCTTACTTTGGGTGCAATATGTATTGCATCCGCATCTACCTCACCAGTCCTATTAAGTACCTGGTCTAAATCTCCCCCTTGTTCAACCATTGTGTTTTAGAACGCAGGCTAACTTTCCAAGGAAGTTATGAAAGGTTTTATGCAAAGGTTTTATGCAAAATTTACGACGATTACGGATAACCTATACTGTGGATCTGGTGGCACTCTGACTCTGTATATACCCGCTGCATATATTAGCCCATGGTTTGCATTAGCTAGCTCACAGTGCCACTAGAATCTCCTTTTATCAGAGAGATTAGTTTGTGCAACTTTAGAACACAACAACTTCAGAATCGTGGAAACAATATATTACTTTTCACCCAGTCACTCTTTCTTGCTTGTTTTTTGCTCTCAGAAACAGTCAAACGAGTTTACAATAAGAATTTATTGTACAGTCGTTCTTCTCATGTAGAATAAGTGCGCTGTTACGACTGTAACACAGTTACAGAGATATAGAGCCAGCAGTACAGTGAATAAGAAGGAATAGTATTGTTCTACCATTTTGCAACAGACATGAACCTATACATGAATATAGAATGCTTTTATAAAATAACGTGCATACTCCTAAGATGCCTGACGAGATGTACCTAAGTGTACCTAGCATGTGAGTAGGTGCAAAAGAGCTAATGAGCCTAATAGCCTAGAATCTAAGAGCCAAGAATCACGCTAGGATTTAGTCCAACACCCATACCTGAGTGTGGGACTTCGTCCTTGTCTCAACTTGGACATACCGCAGGGGATGGTTAGACCACTGTCAGCTGGAGCGATGTCATGCTGGAGCCACAGTGTCTCTGCTCAGTGTGTCTGCCTTGAACTCTCTGTTCCCTCCTGCTTACTGATATCAGGAGGTGCTGTATTTATACAGTCTATGTACGAGTGTTACTCATTGTTCAATATGAGGATGGCGTTTGATGATTAAACCTTGTGCGCCGATGGGAGAGAAGTGTACTTCCTGGAGAATGTACTCTTTAATTATTCATATGTGCTAAGGATGACATCTTAGCAGTATTGATCGGGCAGAACCCACCCTCGACATGAACTAGGTGAAACGTTTAGTCCATAAAAGGCTGCAGGCCATATAAGGCATTATGTCCATACAATGCAGTCTTTCCTTATTTGGAGTTAGGTCCTTATAAGGCTCCTTCATATGAAATGTCGGAAGCTGATGTAGAGAAAGTGTTTGATGTACAATGGACCTATTTTAGGGTACCGATATCAAATATAACAACATAGCCACCCCCTACGAAGACGGTACTGGAAATTTGGGACAAGCTGGCAGTCCCCTGAGGTCTGGCGTCAGTCCCATCCCAAAATACTCCGATAGCCCGTAACCCAATATTTCCCCCGGCATTGCAAACCCAGGCGTTTGATACATGGACCGAGGGCGAGTGCTGGATCATTCAGGACCTTTTTAAGGGTCAGAATTTTCCTACTTTTAAGCAATGCAGGCAGACATTCCACCTCACATGGGAGGGCATGTATGCAATACTACCAACAACGCCACTGGCTTAGCTCCCAGACCTACGTCCAGGGAGCTACTAGACAGCTCACTGGCTTTGAGTCCCTAGTTCGCAAATTTGAGGGATCGAAGGGCTTGATCTCCTATACATATACTGTTTTACAACCCTCCCAGCGCCCCACGTCCCATGGATATCAGTCGCAATGGGCTTCATTAAGGAAGACATTGAAGGGTGTGAGTGAGCAGGTTTTTGCATTTCTGTGAGTCTCCATATGGCCCTATCAGGGCTCCTAGCATATCGGCCACCAGGGCCGTCTGCTAAGTTTGAAGATGCCCTTTTGGAGGTAGTGGGCACGCTTGCTATGGGTTCTGCTAACTTCAGTTTTTTTGGTGATTTTAATTTGCACTTTGATCTAACTAATGACAACGCGATCTGTAGTTTGCTTGCGGATTTGGTTGCATCTCAGCTAAACCAGCTGGTTTCTGGCTCTACACACATAGCTGGGCATCTGCTGGACCCTATATTTTCTAACATTTAGTCTACAAGTGTGGAGATGCCTAAACCCATGGGTTCTACTGACCATTCGTTGGTTGAAATGTCCATCCCGATCACAGAGCCCCTCAACATAGCTATCCAACTGTCTGTCTTCAAACGCCCTTGGTGTAAATTGAGGTTAAAGGATTTATATGCTTTCCTCGCTGCCAACCCTTTGGGACCTTTGCAGAACTTTGAGTCAGATTATGGCTTATTTTGTGATTGGATTAACCAAGGGTTAGATTCCCTTATTCCAGCAAAATAGTTTAAGGGACGAGCCTCTATCAGGAGTCCTTGTTACAACGACTCTTTGACCATCTTAAGGAAGGCTTGTAAAAGAGCAGAACGAGAGTGGAGAAAGGATTATGATCCCAAGAAAAAAGTATGCTACCTCACTGAGATTAAACATTATCATAGAACTATCTGCAAAATTTGTGCAGATTACTATGCAAATGAAATTAAGATTAGTCCTAATCTGGCTGAATGTATCTTTAAAATCCTTAAAGATCTCAGGACTAGGAAAGCCACTGTGCCTGTTATTTCATCCGCACAGCAGTGTGAGGATCTAGCCACCTTTTTTGTGAAGAAAGTCTGTGCTATCTATAAGTCTTTTCTACAAGCGACCATTCCTTTTACCACTTCGTCTCCTAGAGTCGGGCCATGGCTGACTCTGGCAGCCATTCCTTGCATCTCACAGGATGGGCTCACTTGGTTGAGTGGGAAAATTAAATGTGGCTCTCCATCTGATCCTTTGAAGCCCGCGCAGTTTAGGGAGTCACTCTACCTTCTCCTGGCCCCACTATGCCAAATAGTCAATTCCTCCTTCTCCACAGCAACTGTTCCAGCGTTGTGGAAACAGGCATGGGTATCCCCTTTTCTCAAGAAACCATCTCTTGACCCGGCCAAGCTTGAAAACTTCAGACCTATTTCTCTTCTGCCCTGGGTGGCCAAGATAGCAGAAGCGCATGTTAATAACGCACTTACACTGTTTTTGAACTCTAATAACATCTTGGATCCATCACAAAATAGTTTCCGCCTGGGCCACAGTACTAAGACGGCTCTCCTGGCCATGACTGAATATCTGCAGAATGTAGGAAGGGGGAGTCTCTAGTTGGCGCAGTGCAGCACTAGCGACAAGCAGGGACTCTCTCTTCCTCATCAGGGCTGAGGGTTACCTTCAAGACAACCTCTGCTTACCCTCTAGGTAGTGTGGCTTAAGCAGTCTTAGGCTAATCTCTGGGGCGCATAGGGTTAAACATTTGCAATATCACACCATCACAACCAACCCACCACACATTGACACCAAACTGTATTTGTAAAAATATATATTCTTTATATAATTTCAAGCAGGCTTGTAAATACAGTTGTCAAACTTTCAATAGCGGTTCCAGTTTACTTAGTTTCAAGTTGCCACAGTTCTTTCTTAGCAATAAGCAATCTTTTGGGCCTTCTGCCCAGGTTCAGCAAGGTTCAGTGTCTTGTAGCGCCTCAATGCGCGTTCCGCTGTCTCCGCTCGCTTCAGAGAGGAGATCGGGCCCGGCCGGCCAAAGCTCACGCTTCCCGCGTGGGCCTCGAGGACCAGGAGCAGTGCGAGCCTCGGTTTCAGAGGCGGCTCGCGTTGGGAAGCGGACAGCGCGGTGCGAGCTCGGGTTGCAGGACGCTCGCACCGTGAGGACAAAAGCGCAGTACCTTTCAAATTCTTGTGGAGCGGGCGGCTTCAAGGGGAGCTGTCCCACGTCGCGTTGCTTCTCCGGGGTCGATGCGCGCTGCGGCTCTCAGCCGGGCCGGCGGTGCTTGGTGGCGGCAGGGTCCTTCCTTTGGCGTTTGCTCCGACCCTGGAGGCGGCGGCTGTGTGGTGGCGGACAGTGGCAGTACGGTCCCCAAGTGCGGGACGTACCCAGCCAAAGTGCCGGTTGCAGCTGTGCTCTCACAGCTGGGCTGTCGGGCAGGCTACCGACCAGAGGGGGTTATCACAGGGCGGCAGTCCGTCTTTGCAGAGGGATTGACGGCGCGAGGCGCAGTCAACTCGGGCGCTTGGACCGGACGGGTCCTCCTTCACGTTGCTCTCGGGGCTCCCGGTGCAGAGGCAGTCACGGTGCTCGGGCCAGCGGCGGCTGGGCCTCACGTTGCTCTTGCTGTTGCTTTGGGCCCCGGTCACGGTGCTTGGGGGGATATCGATGCCCTGGATTACGGGGAGCGTGGCAGGGATGCCCAGCGCTCCCAGACTCCTCAGTCAGCGCTGCAGCGATAAGCAGCACCCACAGTAGCTTTCTTCAGGGTGTAGCGCCAACTGGTCCTGGGGCGCTGGTCAGGGGGCAAGTTCAACAGCAAGCCCTTGGAGATCTTTCAGCAGAGTTTGGCATAAAGTTCAATAAAAGCAAAAGTCTCTTGGTAGTCTTTTCTTTCCTCTCCTTCTGCAGCAAGGCACCAGACACAGGCCAGAGACAGCACTCCTCCTTGTCCTTCCAGGTCCTTCTCTTTGGGCAGAGTTTCTTCTGTAGCACAAACAGGATCTAATTTACAAGGAGCAGGGCTCCTTCTTTTATACCCAGTTTCTTTTGTTCTGACAGGCCAGGGGGGCCTTTGCCTAACTGCTCTCAGCTCCTGAGCACTTGTGGTGGGTACTTCTGCTTCTGCATTCAGTGTGAGGGCAGGCACATCAGCCGCTCCCCAGGGGGGCGGAGCCGGCATTGTGAAGACAGGGGCAGCCTGAGCACTTTGTTGACAAGCTTCGGTCCTTCCTGGGCCAGGTGCAGGCTGAGTCATCAGTCGCTCCCCAGGAGGGCGGAGCCAGCATTGTGGAGGCAGAGCACAGCCTGATGCATCATTCAGGGGAAACTCCCACCACCCACTAAGGTGTCATCCTGCTATTCACAACCTGTCAACTCCCAGCCCTGTCACTCACACACTCAGACAGTCAGATACACACAAGAGCAGAGGCGGGCTGAAATGGTTAGACAAGCAAATGCTAACTTTCTAAAAGTAGCATTTGCAAACCCAGGATATTAAAATAAACTTTACTAAAAGAAGTATTTTATTATTCTGAGTTCAGGCATACTAAACATGACTCTCTACCATGTTCCCTGAGCCTGCTGGGATTATAGAGTGTAATAATTCCAGCAGCCCATTCTGGCCTAAAGGGAGCAGGTAGCCTTACAATAGTAAAAAACGAATTTGGCAGTAATTCACTATTAGAACATGCCACACACATCAGGGCATGTCCTACCTTACACTTACAATGCACCCTGCCCTCAGGCCTACCATAGGGGTGACTAATATGAAGTTAAGGGGCTGGCAAGTGGGTGCACTTTCCCAGCCAGCATGACAGTACCAGACTGCACGCAGGTTCTGCAATGGCAGACCCTAGACACATTTTAAGGCTGCTTCTGTGGGTGGCGCAACCAGCGCTGCAGGCCCACTAGCAGTATTGGCATTTTCAAGCCCTGGCACTCCTGGTGCACTTTACTAGGGACTAACAGTAAATCCAATGAACCAATCATGGACATCAATCACATGTACACTTTTCAGTAGGGAGAGCATATGCACTTTAGCACTGGTCAGCAGTGGTAAAGTGCCCAGAGTCATTAAACCAAACAAAATAGGTCAGAGAGAGTATTGGAGGAAGGCAAACAGTTTAGGGATGACCCTGCCAAGAGGCCCAGGTCCAACACAACCCCCTTCCAGCCAAAACGCAGGGTAGACCAATCACCACTGTGATGGGCTTCCCTGCTTGGGGCGATAGAACATGGACCTGGCCCGCAACAGCAGGGGCACATTCCTGTTCTACGCCAATCAGAACCTATTTTAAATCCTCTGTACATACTCTCAGGGTCCACCCAGCTACTCCATGGGGCACCCTTCTCTTCCTCTGTGGACACCACCTGTGCAGCCTTGAACCTTAACTTGCTCACAGGTGTGTCCCAACAGACAGTCATCAAATCACAGTGGCCACTGACAGTAGTCAGGGCTAAGACCCAGGCCTCATGCCTCTCAGGGCTCCCAAACCTCTGTGGCCTCAGAGAGTGGGGGGCAGTAGCCCCAGGTGCTTGGCACCCTTTGTCCACTCTCCCTCCTGTCAGGTCAGGTATGTCATCCTGGCACTGACCCACCAGCTCCAGGCCTGTACCTGGCAGCTGGACCAAAAACTGGGGTGGGCTTTCCCACACCCGGTCCTCCTCCTTGGGGCTCTGTACCCTCCCACCTGGAGTGGTACCCCCTTCCAGAATTGTCAGGGCACCTGTGGCAGGTGATCTGCACAATTCGCCCACCAGTTCAGGGGTGCTATCCTGCAACTGGGGCACCAGGTCAGGGGGGACACCCTGCACCTGGCCCTTAAACCTAGGGTCTAGACCCTCTAGTTGAACCGGGGTCAGAGGTGAGGACTTCCTCCCTCTGCACCCCCTTCCAGAGTACTGCCCACTCCCAACTGGAGTGGTACCCCTAGAAGTGAAATGGGCCAGGACACTGATTACAGTGGTCCTGCCCTCCAGGTCAGACAACACCTGAACCTGGCTCTCCAACTCAGGGACCCAACCCTGCAGTTGAACTCTTGCCTGGCGCACCAGGACTTCCCGGGGAGCACGCATGCCCCCCCTGAGGGTGGCACATAGCTCATGTGCCGTGCGACAGTCTGCCTGGCGCAGATCTCCCAACCCCTGTCCATCTGACAGTGCGGGAAGATCCCCCAGGACAGAAGTGGTGTCCCCATGGTCATTCACTGGGGACGCAGCCCTGCTGGCTGGCCCCTGACCCACTGATTCTTCCACTGGGGACTGTTTCCCCCTCTCGCCCCTCCTTCTGGACTTCTGCACCCTCCCAACTGGAGTGGTACTGCCAGACACCAGAACTACTGGAGCTCTGTTTACAGAGCCTCCACGTTCTCTAGCCACTGGGGGATCACCCTCAGCGGGTGACTCATCCGGACAGCCTAGGCTCCCCACCTGGTGTTCCCTTAAAGAACCATCCAGGCTCTGAAACTGAGGTTGGGCACTACCGAGACAAAACCCATTCTCACTCCTTCCCCTCAAGGACAGGACGTGAGGCCCTACACCCCTCTCACTACTACAGGACCTAGCTGGGCTACTCTGCGCCACTTCCACCACTCTGGGCTGGAAGATACCTGAGCCACTCCCCACAGGATCACACCCCAATGCCTCTCCAGACCCACTGGAATCCACCACAAGGTCTGCCTCCAATGTGAGCTCCCTGGGGACAGAGAACTCCCTCTCAAACAGGTGTTGGCATAGCTCTGGAAAACTGGGACTTAAAGTATGCTCTCCCACAGTTGGATTACACAGCCCCCTAGCAGGGTTAACCAAACTATCCTTCACCTCACCATCCAGCGCCTCACACACATACTCCACACCATCCTTCTGAGACTGGCCAGACAGTAGCGGACTGTCCCTGTCACACAACCCACACTCTTCTGGGCGGTCTTTACACTCACCCACCAGGACCTCAACCATGGGGGAATCCCTCCCACCACTAGGACCATGAACTCCTACGCCAGCTACCCCATTCCCTTCAGGGACGCTGCGCACTACTGGAGCTACCTCATGCCCTTGAACCTCCTGATGTAAGTTAACCCCCTCCAAGTCAGGTGCCATATCTCTAGGTGCGCGCACTATGCTGTCAGCACTAGATACCTTAATGTTGCTGCCACCATCTGAGCTGGACTCCACCTCCAACTCCGCAAAGCTCAATCTCTGAGCTACACATATTTCTTGTTGCTGGGCTGAAGCCCTCCTGGCCTCAAGCCCCTCGAGCTCCAAGTCAAGTTTCCTCATTCTTAAGTCATGCGCAAGCTCCATTTTCATTTCTTCCAGGGCTAACTTCCTAGATTCTAGCTCCAGTTGGCAATTCCATTTCAGCTCCGCCAACTTCATTTCATGTTCTCGGGTGGCCTGTCTGTCCGCCAGCTCCTCTGGTGACAGACCTCGGCCAGAAACACTGCTACCCAATGGGGAGGTTGCACTCCTCCACTCTGGAGTCAGGGGTCCCTCCAGCTGCTGTTCTGCATCCTTAAATTCAAAACCCTTTCCAGGGGCATTCCTTGCCTTGACCCAGGCCCTCAGCGCCTTTTGGAACTGCTCCCTTCTGGAGAGTCCGGTCATGGAAATGTTCAAATTTTTGAAG
This sequence comes from Lissotriton vulgaris, assembly GCF_964263255.1. NCBI lineage: Eukaryota > Metazoa > Chordata > Amphibia > Caudata > Salamandridae > Lissotriton > Lissotriton vulgaris. Next base: position 21,616 of record NW_028242676.1, on the reverse strand, counting down.
AAGTTCTTGAGCTGTTTCCCGGTATCGTTTTCTAGTTTCTCCCAATCACAGTCAATAGAAGAAATGGATGGTGCCTTTTCCATTTTCACTGACACAGGCATGACTTCAACAACACATGGAGATCTCTTCTAGCAAAACATAAATCAAAAAAAGTCTGTGGCTAAGTTACTGGACTGTAATCACTATGCAATGGTCAGTAGTTAAGGTAAAACACTGCAAATGTAAATTCGCGATCCTCACCGCTGCGTCCAATGTAGGAAGGGGGAGTCTCTAGTTGGTGCAGTGCAGCACTAGCGACAAGCAGGGACTCTCTCTTCCTCGTCAGGGCTGAGGGTTACCTTCAAGACAACCTCTGCTTACCCTCTAGGTAGTGTGGCTTAAGCAGTCTTAGGCTAATCTCTGGGGCACATAGGGTTAAACATTTGCAATATCACACCATCACAACCAACCCACCACACAATGACACCAAACTGTATTTGTAAAAATATATATTCTTTATATAATTTCAAGCAGGCTTGTAAATACAGTTGTCAAACTTTCAATAGCGGTTCCAGTTTACTTAGTTTCAAGTTGCCACAGTTCTTTCTTAGCAATAAGCAATCTTTTGGGCCTTCTGCCCAGGTTCAGCAAGGTTCAGTGTCTTGTAGCGCCTCAATGCGCGTTCCGCTGTCTCCGCTCGCTTCAGAGAGGAGATCGGGCCCGGCCGGCCAAAGCTCACGCTTCCCGCGTGGGCCTCGAGGACCAGGAGCAGAGCGAGCCTCGGTTTCAGAGGCGGCTCGCGTTGGGAAGCGGACAGCGCGGTGCGAGCTCGGGTTGCAGGACGCTCGCACCGTGAGGACAAAAGCGCAGTACCTTTCAAATTCTTGTGGAGCGGGCGGCTTCAAGCTGAGCTGTCCCACGTCGCGTTGCTTCTCCGGGGTCGATGCGCGCTGCGGCTCTCAGCCGGGCAGGTCACGGGTCACCCGGGGCGGCGGTGCTTGGTGGCGGCAGGGTCCTTCCTTTGGCGTTTGCTCCGACCCTGGAGGCGGCGGCTGTGTGGTGGCGGACAGTGGCAGTACGGTCCCCAAGTGCGGGACGTACCCAGCCAAAGTGCCGGTTGCAGCTGTGCTCTCACAGCTGGGCTGTCGGGCAGGCTACCGACCAGAGGGGGTTATCACAGGGCGGCAGTCCGTCTTTGCAGAGGGATTGACGGCGCGAGGCGCAGTCAACTCGGGCGCTTGGACCGGACGGGTCCTCCTTCACGTTGCTCTCGGGGCTCCCGGTGCAGAGGCAGTCACGGTGCTCGGGCCAGCGGCGGCTGGGCCTCACGTTGCTCTTGCTGTTGCTTTGGGCCCCGGTCACGGTGCTTGGGGGGATATCGATGCCCTGGATTACGGGGAGCGTGGCAGGGATGCCCAGCGCTCCCAGACTCCTCAGTCAGCGCTGCAGCGATAAGCAGCACCCACAGTAGCTTTCTTCAGGGTGTAGCGCCCACTGGTCCTGGGGCGCTGGTCAGGGGGCAAGTTCAACAGCAAGCCCTTGGAGATCTTTCAGCAGAGTTTGGCACAAAGTTCAATAAAAGCAAAAGTCTCTTGGTAGTCTTTTCTTTCCTCTCCTTCTGCAGCAAGGCACCAGACACAGGCCAGAGACAGCACTCCTCCTTGTCCTTCCAGGTCCTTCTCTTCGGGCAGAGTTTCTTCTGTAGCACAAACAGGATCTAATTTACAAGGAGCAGGGCTCCTTCTTTTATACCCAGTTTCTTTTGTTCTGACAGGCCAGGGGGGCCTTTGCCTAACTGCTCTCAGCTCCTGAGCACTTGTGGTGGGTACTTCTGCTTCTGCATTCAGTGTGAGGGCAGGCACATCAGCCGCTCCCCAGGGGGGGCGGAGCCGGCATTGTGAAGACAGGGGCAGCCTGAGCACTTTGTTGACAAGCTTCGGTCCTTCCTGGGCCAGGTGCAGGCTGAGTCATCAGTCGCTCCCCAGGAGGGCGGAGCCAGCATTGTGGAGGCAGAGCACAGCCTGATGCATCATTCAGGGGAAACTCCCACCACCCACTAAGGTGTCATCCTGCTATTCACAACCTGTCAACTCCCAGCCCTGTCACTCACACACTCAGACAGTCAGATACACACAAGAGCAGAGGCGGGCTGAAATGGTTAGACAAGCAAATGCTAACTTTCTAAAAGTAGCATTTGCAAACCCAGGATATTAAAATAAACTTTACTAAAAGAAGTATTTTATTATTCTGAGTTCAGGCATACTAAACATGACTCTCTACCATGTTCCCTGAGCCTGCTGGGATTATAGAGTGTAATAATTCCAGCAGCCCATTCTGGCCTAAAGGGAGCAGGTAGCCTTACAATAGTGAAAAACGAATTTGGCAGTAATTCACTATTAGAACATGCCACACACATCAGGGCATGTCCTACCTTACACTTACAATGCACCCTGCCCTCAGGCCTACCATAGGGGTGACTAATATGAAGTTAAGGGAAGGTTTAGGGGCTGGCAAGTGGGTGCACTTGCCCAGCCAGCATGACAGTACCAGACTGCACGCAGGTTCTGCAATGGCAGACCCTAGACACATTTTAAGGCTGCTTCTGTGGGTGGCGCAACCAGCGCTGCAGGCCCACTAGCAGTATTGGCATTTACAAGCCCTGGCACTCCTGGTGCACTTTACTAGGGACTAACAGTAAATCCAATGAACCAATCATGGACATCAATCACATGTACACTTTTCAGTAGGGAGAGCATATGCACTTTAGCACTGGTCAGCAGTGGTAAAGTGCCCAGAGTCATTAAACCAAACAAAATAGGTCAGAGAGAGTATTGGAGGAAGGCAAACAGTTTAGGGATGACCCTGCCAAGAGGCCCAGGTCCAACACAGACCATTCTCGATTCCGGTCAGACGGCGGCACTGATCCTGCTGGATCTTAGTGCCGCCTTTGACACGGTTTCGCATGGTATCCTGCTACAGCGGCTGGAGGAGGCGGGGTGACTGGTTTGGCTCTGGAATGGTTCAGATCTTTTCTGACCGAAAGATCTTTCCGAGTGTCTGCGCCCCCGTTTCTTTCTCCGGCACATTCCATCGACCAGGGGGTGCCCCAGGGCTTGGTGTTGAGTCCCTCATTATTTAATCTGTATGTTCAGCCTCTGGCAGCGGTTGCCAGGCAGTGGGACCTTACTATGATCTTGTATGCAGACGACACGCAGCTTGTGGTGACCTTGGCTGAAGGCTCCTCTCCGAATGCCTCCAGGTTTAGAGATGGGCTTGCGGCCATGGCGGAATGGATGGGCACCAACTGCTTGCAATTGAATGCTAACAAAACTGAGGTTTTGCTGGTCGGGCAAAACGCGAGCTTGTGGAGCGAGCACTGGTGGCCGAGTGCACTGGGTAAGGCTCCTAATTCAAAGGAAGTGGTAAAAAAAATTGGGGGTATGGATGGACTCCTCTCTCAGATTCCAGGTCCATACCAGAAATGTTGCTGGTACGTGTTTCGGCCTTCTGCGGGGTCTTAAGCCCCTTTTGAAGTTCTTTGAACCTCCGACACGCCAGTTGATTGTTCAGTCGACTATTTTATCTTGTCTGGATTACGCCAGTTCCCTCCTGTTGGGGCAAATAGGGCTGAAATAGTCTGGCTGCAGCGTGTTCAATACGATGCTGCCAGAACCTTGCTGAGGCTCCCATGGTTCTGCCCTGTGGCTTGCGTTATTCGGAGACATCACTGGCTTTCTATGGATAAGCGCATCCAATATAAGACTTTTTGTCTTTCTTTTAAGATTTTGAAGCTCGCTAGGCCTAGCCTGTTAGGTAATCTGCTTACCACCTATGTTCCCCCTCGCCATTTGCGCTCTGCGGGGCAGCACCTGGGCAGTGTTCCCCGGATGAAGCGCTGTTGTGCGGGGGCCGTTCATTTCGCTGTCTGGCGGCAAAGTTATGGAACTCCTTGCCTGTGCAGATACGCAGTATGGAATGTCTGCTTGTTTTTAGGAAAGCTATCAAAACCGTTCTCTTTCCTTAATTTAGCCTCTGTGATCTTCTCTTGTTACTGCTCTGCTGTGGTGTCTGGCCCGCCTTACTTATGCTGAAAGCGCCGGGAAGCCCCTTTGCTGGGGTAGTTGTGCGCTATACAAGACCTGGTAACAATAACAATAACTTAGCAGCAGACATATCTCCTGAAGAGTGGGCCTGGGCGTGGTGGGATATCCCAAAGACATTCTAGAGCACGCTGCAATGTGAATCGGCCTATAGGTTAATGATGCTCTGGCACTATACCCCAACTTGCTTGCACCAAATGTTTCCAAACTCCCCCCTCCTCCGACCTGCTGGAGATGCCAGGGGGATAGAGGTGACTTCTTTCACATCTTGTGGTCATGCCCAATTATCACAGTCTTTTGGAAGGAGGTCCTCAGCCACATTAAGGAGGTAGTAGGTTTCCCTATTCCTTCTTCCCCAAAAGTTACGCTCATAGGCATTAAACCCTCAACACTCAATGCTATGTTATATACGGACTGGCAACTGATCCTGCATCTGTTAGGAGCAGCCCGACAGTCAATAGCCCTATTCTGGAAGAAGCTGCATCCTCCCCCTATTACCACCTGGTTTCTTTGCCTGTGGAACGTTTTAGCTCTTGAATTGCTAACCGCCCGCATCAACCACACAGACACACCCTTCACCCACATTTGGCAGCCTCTTATACACAACCTTACTCAGACCAGCACGCTCGGGCCTTGCAGTTATTTGAAGATTTTCTTGAACAATACTCTAGAGGCCAGAAGCCAGACTCTCCCGAGCGACCCACCTACGCCTGATGATCTGGCCTGATGACTCACCAACCCCTGCCTAAGGTGTGGTCCTCTCTCATCACATCCCTTTGTTTCTCTTTCTTTTTCCTTTGTGTTTTGTGAGGTTTTCATTTTTTTTTTCTTCTAAGGGTTTTTTTAATGCGTAATTGATGTCAGTTCCCTTTGGCTTTCCTGAGCAGAGGGTCCCCCATGGAACAGGGGAAGAATTTGTTTGATAAATTGACACTCACGGTACATCCCCAAAGCTTCCTATGCAACACTGAAGATAGGCTCTTGTCCAACACTCAAGATCTTGTTTTATTCAATTTTTCCCTCCCCCATCCAGGCTTGTTTCTCTCTGCTTCCACTATACTGGGTTACCTGTTATGTGAAATAGCAGTGAGGCTGGAGGAATGTTGTTCCCCTATATTGAGCTACAGTTTGTAATGTAGAGCTTGTTTGCATTTTATATGGGGTAGATCCTGACATGTATGTTTTTACTCGGCTGTTGCATTTTGTATAATGGAATGTGGTCTTTTTGATGCTCATTTTAGAGGAACATGAGTCTTGAATTTGCTTTTCTTGTATTACATGTTCTTTATTCAATAAACAGAATTTACAACAAAAAAAGGGGGGGGGAACGGAGAAAAAGAACAGAGTACCATTTTTATTTCTTTCACACCAAATCTGAGGTTCGAACCTCAAGGTAAAATTTTGCAAAAACTGAACCTTTACAGTTTAATCAATACCAGCGGCCCCTGGTTCAAACTGTATGATTTGTTCACTGTCTGACAACCCACAAATGTATGAACTCGAGGACTGAAAGCATCAACAATTCTTAATTGCCCCGTGCTTTTCTGTAAATCTCCTTAAAATTGATATAAAAAATACAAATGTGTTAAACAAATGTTACAAATGTAATGAATATCACACAAAATTGCTGAAAATAACCCTACACTTCCGATACAGCAATTATTGACATCTATTGAATTTCACCTGGATCAGACAAATCTGCAACTAAATTGTCGTTTTCATATCTGGTTGCGTGTTTGCTTCCTGCTCTGGCTTCACAGTGTGACTAAAACTGAGTGAGTCTCTGACACTGTGTTTTATCATAATATCCTTCTGAGTTTCTCATCTGAGTGCTTAGACGCAGACTGAATCGAAGTAATATGTTCTATGTAAAAGAAACAAGTATTTGCAATGCAATAGGTCTTGCATTACTGAAAGTTTGAGCTATTGGAGTTGCTAATAATATTGCAAAGCCAATAGTTCAAACTTACAGTAATGCGAGGCCTATTGCATTGCAAATGCTTGTTATAATTTGGTGTTGAATTTCTTGTGTCTCATGTATTTCTTCTTCAGCTGTTCTGGTGCGGTTTTAAGGCTTTACAGGTGTTTCTTTGTGTAAGCCTTGCTGCTCAGAGCCACAGCTACCCAGGGCTGAGCTAAAGGGTTTAACAAACGAAACGTACTGGTCCTTAAGGGGTTGGTAGGTGAGGTCACACAACCACACAACAACTGGTGGTGCAGGTAAGAGCGGTGAAACGGCGGGCCGGGTTGGGGGGGGTGTTCGATAGACAATCACGAGGGATAATTAAATAAATAATAAATGTTCCCTTGTCGTCTGTCGAAATTTCCCTCCCCCACCCGGCCCCACCGCTCTTACCTGCACGGTCCGCAGCTGCCACACCATATAATAAACCCCATTTCCTCACAAAAACTAACAACCTTGTGTGAGTGTCTGTGATTACTTAGCTGTATATTGTACAACATGTGCTTTTTAGGTCTCGCCTAGGCATCGCGCATGTGCTCTCTCTCCGAGGCATCAAGTAATCTCTATCAGGGGTGAAACTCCGCCTTTTGCCGGGAATTTCTCCTGCCGCTTACCATTTGTAAAAACTGACATTGCTTTTCTAACAGGACTCCTTATTGGCTGTAGAGGCGATGTGTCACTTCCGTTTATTCCGGAAGTAGTACCGCCTAACTCCAGTTTTCGTCCGCTTTCGTGGCAAGTTTCGTTTTTGCAGGGGCGTATCTTTTCATTTATGGACTACTTCATTGGTTTTTTTTGTAAAGCACCATGGTGCATGGTTCACCCATAGCGCCTGTACCTTTCTTTTGTTTTTGTATAGAGTTCATTTTGTATTTCCCTTATCCCGTGGTTCAGCCCGGGCATCGCGAAAACTGCGGCTGCCTGTGCCCAGGTCTCCATCCCGTTGTCTCTAAGTTTGGTTTGGAGGATGGCACTGAACTGACACCAGGTTAATAAACCCACCGTTCGGAGCAGCACTCTGGGTTCCAGCGCAGCACCCAGAGCATGCAATTCCCCTTGTCTGGCTAGCGCCTCTTACTGCCATACCTTCCCAAGCGCGCCCTCTTCGCGACTTCGATCTTGTGTCAGATCAAAAAGCAGTTTACACAAACGATTCCCACACAAAGGCTGGGAGAACTGTCCATTGTCCGGCGCCATTACATGCCTGTGCCTTTCTTTTGTTTACTCTATTATTAGGTCTCGCGTAAGCGTATGACCTCATGTATACTTTAGTATACGTCTCTTGTGGGCTTAAAGCCACACCCCTGCTTTTGATTTGTTTGTTGCAGTGTCCTTTAAAACTACTTGCTTCAGTCCTGCCTCTCTGTCAGTCTTTTCCTCTTTTGTTCCTCCAACCAGTCGGAACTAACTACGGTATCATTACCCTTTGTCCTGTTTATCTGTTCCCTAGAGACTTTTTTTCTTTGGTTTCCTACTCGTGTTTAGTGCTGGTTTCCTTTTCTGTTTCAGAGCATTCTTGCTCTGAGCTTAGCTTCACTGCAAGGCTGTTTCTGTAAACAGGGCTGAAAATCATGCTGTGTCTGTCACATTTACAATGCCCTTGCCCCAATTGTGTTTTTATTTCTCCCTCAGGCTGACTGCCGTGCTTGGGTCCTCTCAGTGCTGCTGGCCCCCACCCTCCAAACCTTCCTGGGCTCATTCACTTCTGCTGAAGGTCCCCAAGCCCTCTGCCGAGTTTGTTGTTACTTGTTTATTGTCGCTCTGTTATTAGTGAGCTTGCACAGTATTATCAGCCAGCCTGAATTATAATGGTGGAGGACTTGGACTATTAAACTCAGCAAAGTGAGACCCCTTGGCTAGTGATAAGTACGTGCTGAGGCGCTGTTGCACATTAATCAGTTGGGGTAGGAGGGACAAAGCAGATTACTCCAAGGGCACCCCGGTATGTAAAATCACATCTGGAATATGCACCCCGTCATCTAAAATTACAGATATGTTCAGCTTTCCGGCGACTAGGCATGTAAAGCGACAGTATACCTATGGAAATTATACATGCTTCAATTATGTGTGATTGTTTCTAGGAGCACAAGCGTTGCTTTCCAGTTCACTGGCTGTGTTTCTTCAGTGTGGAAGTTGCTTGTTTATACAGTGCTTAAATCGCAGTTCTGTAGTTAAAAGCTGTTGGTGGAGAACCGAGAGGTTGGTGTCTGCGTGCTGCCTTGGAGACACAGAGGTTTATTTTTCAATGGAGCTTCACTCACAACTGCCCACAGACGTGCTCCTAAACTGACCCACAATTTACTCGCAGGAGCCCTGGCACTCAAAGCCTAGCCTGCCCACTTGAGGCTGTATTAACCGTCAGGTATTGGAAAAGTTAGTCGGTCGGGAAATTAGGAATTCTTTTCAAATATTGCGTCTTCTTCAAGGGCCACTTCATTCGTATCGCCAGGTGAAAGCTGTGCGCACAAAATATTTTGTGAAATCTTTCAGACAACTACATCATCCCCTGAAAAAAAATCCTCCATTTTAAAATAATGGTAGCAAGCAGATTTTTAGATTTCGCCTATGCAGGGCACATGCGCTGCCTAGGAGGAGACCTTTAGGAATCGATTCACTTTTTTGCCCAAAAACGTGCACGAATGCATTGCTTTCAATGGCAACGCAGGAACGTTTGGCGATTCCCTTGCGGGAGCGAGCTTTGGCGACATCTGTTTGTAATTAACTTTCAAACAGATGATGCCTCTGCTCGCTCCCGCAAGGGAAACGCTTTGAGTGTCTTTTTTTTTTTGCTCGAGGGTTTCTAAAGGCACACTTTCCCCACTTTAAATTAGTTTACCTACCGCCACACTCAGGGCCTCGGGCACTCTATTATTTCTTTCTAAGCTGTATTTTTTCGCTCCATTTTTGCGTGCAGCCCCGGGCTTCCGCCTCTGGCAGATCTTATCTTTGTGCTGATCAGATTTGCCTTGCACAGGCTCCTCATGGGAGCCTTAGGAGCACAAGTGAAGTCCTAATCCTGCGCTGCCTCATATGCTCAGCTCCCGGCTGCAGCCGCTGCTCGTGTGCCTTTGGACACGACTTCCTTCGAGCGTTAGATCCCCCACTGAGCCCGCTGCTGTCACCCCCGCTCTGCTCCATATACCTGAATTGATGCGCATTGCTTCATTACGACATGTGGCACTCTGTCTCCGCCACTAACTAGGCTACGGATCGCCAGCTCTAAGCCAAGAACGGTTACTGATCCCCGCGATGATTAGTCCCTGTTCGCACAGCCCCATAACCGCGGCTCTGAGCGGCCTCCGTCTCATCCGGCGCGCGCCTTCTTCCATCTTCTTCTGCGCGCCAAAATTGGAGCCTGCGGCGAGTCTGGCGAACGAAATACTGGCCGGATGTCATCTTATTCAGCCTCCGTCAGAACCATTTAACGGTTAGGGTCCCCCTGACGGCTACACTGTCACAGGCACGCACCAGCCCCCGCACTCACCCGCTGCTAGATCAGCTTCTACCGAGGTGAGGCCTGTCCGCGCCTGTGGCGCAGGCGGATGCGTGAAGGGGAGTCCCATCAGGTCGAGGTTCCTGATGGCCAGCTGGCCAAGGCTAGCCCTTTACACCAGCATTTGCACTGATGTGTATTCACTGTGCTCACCATGTTACATGGCTCGGTGCATTTTCAAAGCTGAGAGCAAGCAACACCTAACCGTATCTAATAATTCACAGAACTGATGTAAATAGAGACACTATTGTAAAAGTTCCCTTCGTGGCAGCTTCCCTTCTCGCGGTGCATTGTTTGATTTTTCTTCTGAGTACACTTTTACCTAACTCTACACCTTTTCACAGTGCACAACATGGAAGTAGCTTATTCAACACCAGAATACATAACATTTACACACCAGCTACAAGCAACTACTAAGAAAATAAATTAATTCCAACGTGACCTACACACCCTGCACTTCCCACATGGATATACACCTAATTACAATGCAACATTCTGACAACACAATAATCCTCAACCTGATTGATACAACACTGTAATTTACACTGTAAATCAACAACCACAGGGTGCAACCCTGTTATATTTTGTATTTAGTGCAAGTACATAATTTACATGTATTTTGATATATCACTTTAAGGCATGAGACTTGTTATCTTCTGTAATTGACTCTGTATTCTAAACAGAGCTTTGTTAATGTAGCATTCTGTACTAGGAAGGCAGTTATATCCTGCTGCCATCTAGTCAGGACTTATGCTGTGCTGTTCTACAAATAAACTTCTGAAAACCTTCTGGATTGAATTCTTACAATTTTGGCGACAAAGACCTATTACTCCTGCCTTTCTCAGCACAGGAGCGGAGTATAATGGAACCCATTGGAATTTTACAACTATTTTTCATATCTCTGGATATTTCTCAAAATTGGTTCATCTTTCAAGGCACTGTTCATTTACTTTATTTCTATGGTGTTTACTACCATCCATTCTGGCATCTTCTAAAATTTCTACAAGTTTTCTAACATTACTTTTTAATTTGTCAGCGTGTGGACACTTCGTTTGGATTTTCTACATTAATTTTGACTCGTTTGAATTTATCTTGTTAAGAAATCTTCAATAGCAACCTTGATTTTGTTGCCATCATCGTACCTGTACCAAGATTTATTTTCCTTTAACCAAGCGCTTCATTTTCAGCGCAACGAAGCCCTGCATTCTTTGAATCCTCCGTGTTGTTTGACGCGTGAGGAATTGGAGCCTTTCCTCACTCGCGCTGCTGCCTCGAAACAAGACGTTGTCTGGAGACAAGACGTTACCTGGAAACAAAACATCTTTGCCGATGACGCTGATCTCTTTGCGTCTGATCTAATACACACGTCACAACTAAGACGTCGTGCAACGTACCAAATAACACGGAAGCAGCCGCTTTGTTTACTCGTTGCTTAGCAACATATGAATAACACGGAAGCAGTCGCTGCCATTACGCTGCTTTTCTTTGGATGTTTAACCACACGGAAGCGTTTTAAAACACACCGAAGCACTCCAAAATAATTATTGCAGCGCAATGGATTTCTGTTCTTTCAATTGCTGAAGTTTTCACACGGTAACATTCTATTTTAAAAACGAAGGATTTTGCTTAATTTATTTAGTGAAATTTAAGCTTTCATTTCAGTACCTGGACAAAAGTCATACTATTGTATGTATACATACTGTCAACATTATTTTACAGTATAATTTTACTTTTCATTTATGTGAAATTATCATTTTATTACATTTGTGTTTTCTACATTTTTTTTATTACTACTGGATTTTAGATATAGTTTTAAAAAAATGCAGTTTGATCCCCCAGCCAAATTTTTACAAAACAAAGGTGATCCTCCTATACCATGGTCCAGATGGAAAGAGGAGTTCTTTAACTACATGAAGGCTATTGATGGGGAACGCATGGGTGCTGAGAGAAAAAAAAGCATTTTTCTTCACTGCCTTGGCTCAGAAGGCCAAGAAATTTTCAGAACTTTGCCACAATCTTCTTCACGTATGGGGGAAGGTGATGCTTTGAATGTGTATGTTGAAGCATTATCTAGACTTGAAAAAAGATTTAAGCCAACTGCTAGCATTGCTTTAAATAGATTTAAATTCTACACCAGAGCGCAAAAAAATGATGAATCCTTTGATGATTTTCTTACGGCTTTAAGATCTCTTAGCCTAGATTGTAACTTTGGGACAATGTGTGATGAAATGCTGCGGGATCAAATTATTGTCCATGTTAAAAATAAAAAGATCCAGGAGAAACTTTGGTGCATGGGAGATCCCAATTTGGAAGAAACTATTGCGGTAGCTAAATCCACTGAAATGTCAGAGAAATGGATGGATGTTGTCAAGCAAAATTCTAATACTAACAAATCCATTTCTGAAGAAGAGGTTTGCGTTATTAAACCAAAATCTGATAACAAGGGTGCCTATTTTGCGGAAGGGAAAGAACAAAGGAAATGTTAATAATTTTCTTTATAAAAGACAAAATAATTAAAATAATTCTTTTTCTTGTTTTAGGTGTGGTAGTAAGTCACATATTGCTTCATTTCAGGGATGTCCAGCTATCAATAAAGAGTGTAAGATTTGTGGAAGGATAGGACATTTTAGCAATGTTTGTAGAGACAGACGTTTTAACCAGACACACACTTCTTCCAACAAGTTAGATCCCACAAAAGTGTCTTGTATTAGTGAAAGTACAGAAGTTAGTCAAACTCAAGAACTCAACAAAGGTTTTGTTGTTTCTATTGTACAAAGGGATTGTGTTGTTGTAGATAGCATGAAGTCTCCTATATGTTCTTTTTATGTTTATAGTAAGGAAATAAAACTTATGGTCGATTCAGGATCGCCATGGACGACCATTACTAAAGAACATTTTAGTGAGAGACTTGTAGATGTATGTGATATTAAACGTCTGCTACCTTCGGATATCATTGCTGAAAGTTTCAATGGATCTATCATTGATATTGAGGGTTTCTTAAAGGTACCTCTTACTTTCAAAAACAGAACTTCTATGATTACGTTATACATTGCAGTCAAGGGTGTGAATGTTTTAGGTTGGCAAGACCAATATGAGTTAGGTATCATTCTCAACCCAAGTTCAAAAGATCCAGTATCTTTATGTAGTGAAAAATATATGGTTAGTACTACTAGTCGTGAAGTTGCTGGAAAAGAAGATATAAGGGAAGCCACAAATTTTTGGAGTCATAAATATAGTAAAGTTTTTTTGTGATGATTTGGGAAGGTTAAAACATTTTGTGCACAATTTTTTTTTAAACAAAGATGCAATTCCTGTTAAACAGAAATTGAGAGGTGTTCCTCTTAATGTGAGAGATGAATTGAAGGAGATGTTGAATGACCTACTTAAAGAGGACATAATAGAACCAATTGAGTCCTCAGAATGGGTTTCTCCCATTGTACTTGTGCGAAAACCTGATCAAAAAGTGCGTGTTGCATTGATTTAAGAGCATTAAATTCAAATATCATAATCGACTGTCATCCTCTTCCCAACATTAATGAGCTGGTCACTTTATTTGATGGTGCGCAAATTTTTATCACCCTTGGTCTCAGATCAGCGTATCATCAAATAGAGTTAACTGAGAAATCCCAAAAATACACTGCATTTATCACACCTATGGGGTTATTTCAATATAAAAGAATGCCTTTTGGGTTAGCCTCAGTCGCCTCTGTTTTTCAGAGAGTAATGTTCCAAATTTTTAGAGACTTGGATTCTTTTGTCAAGTGTTTCCAAGATGACATTTTAGTTTTTTCTAAAAATGAACTCGAACATGTGTCACATTTGGATCAGGTTTGCAAAAGACTGGAGGATAGTGGCCTCACTTTAAAGGCACATAAATGTAAGCTGTTTTGTAAATCAGTTGAATATTTAGGACATACATTATCAGGTGAAGGTTTAGTTCCTAAGAAATCCAATGTAGAGGCTATTCTTAAAGCACCAGCTCCAATAAATAGAGAACAACTACTTTCTTTTTCAGGCATGTGCGAATTCTACAGTAAGTTTGTAGAAAATTTTGCAACCAAAATGGAACCGTTAAGAAAGTTGTTGAGACAAAAGGTAGCTTTTGAGTGGAAAGATAAACAAGACAAGGCCTTTCAGGATATTAAAAATGATATTGTTAGTGCTCCTACCTTGAAACCATTTAGGATGGGCCATAAGTGCATTATAACTATTGACGCTAGCTTGTATGGGCTAGGTTGTTTTCTGTCTCAACGAGATGGAAATACTGAGTGGAATGTTGCTTTTTCATCTAGAACTCTTGATGAAACTGAACGGAGATATGCGGTCATAGAGAGAGAGTTGCTCGCATGTGTGTGGGCGGTGGAACATTTTAGAATTTATGTTTGGGGCAGCAATTTTGTACTTAGGACAGACCATAAACCTCTAATACACATATTATCAGTGGGTGGAGGATGGAATTCTACAGCAAGGATTGCACGCCTGGCATCTAAATTGCAAGAATATAATTTTACAGTAGAGTACATTCCTGGGAAGAAAAATTTTACTGCGGATTTTCTTTCACGTTTTCCTTGTAGTGTTTGTTCAGACAAGGTGAATGTAGTTAATGATATGGATTTCGTGTTGGGTGTTACAGATGTAATTCCATCCCATTATCAAGAGATTACTGAAAGTAAGTGGAAACAGTCACAAGATACAGATGAAGTGTTGGTACTTCTCAAGAAATATGTGATGGAGGGCTGGCCCAGCAAAAATTGTATTAGGTCAGATTTGTTACCATTCTTCCATATTGCTGATGAATTATTACTTGAAGGAGATTTTCTATTTAAATCCGGAAAATGTATTCCACCACATGGTGTGCGAGAATTGATTTTAAAGTTGGCGCATAAAACGCATCCTGGCATTTCTGCAATGAAACGTTTGGTGAGGTTGCACTTTTGATGGCCAGGCATGGACAGATTCATAGATCGCACTGTCAGGGAATGTAGTGAATGTTGTGATAAGGACAAAATGTTAAGGGTCCATGTTCTACCGCTTAAACCTGTTCAATGGCCTCAAGCTCCATGGTGTAAGATTGCTTTTGACATCTCTGGTCCATTTTCTATTTTACCGGAAACCTCGCGTTTTGCACTGGTCATGATCAACTATCACTCGAAATGGCCTGAGGTCAAATTTGTTGCCAAGGCTACTACAAGTGCTGTCATTAGTTTTTTTAGAGAAGTTTTTGCACGTGAGGGTTGTCCTTCTACTTTGGTTTCAGATATTGGCGTGCAATTAGTCTCTGCAGAGATGTAGAGCTTTCTGAAGGGTTGTCAGATCAAACATATTCGCACTTCTTTGTATGAACCCCATGAGAACGGACAGGTTGAGCGCTTCAACCGGGTGTTGAAAGGGTTTGTAGCGGATGCGGTTAAGGTAAAGAGTGATTGGTTGAACATTGTTAGGGAAAAATGATGGACTTATCGCATCACTCCACATACCACCACAGAGGTTAGCCCTTTTAGATTGCTTAAAGGTCGAGAACCAGCTTCCGTCATTTGCCCTTGGAGGTTTAAGGAGAAGTGTATAAAAATAGTAAAGAACAAAGTTGATGTCCAGGAAGTTGCTGATAGAGTGGTTATGTAAACATGACAAAGTCACATCATGGTACAATATTAAATGGAAGACTAAAGAACATGATTTTGAAGTTGGTGATTGGGTCAGGATTCTCAAACCTTTTCTTGTCAGTAAAGGAATGAGTAAATATGGTGACCTATTCAAATTAAAAAAGTTTTCAGGAATACTGTCATTACCCAAGATGGTAAGGTTTCGAATTCAAGGAGAGTGGCTAAGTGTCCTGTACAAAATGTTAAACTGTACAAGGAAGATTCTATGCATGATAACAATTGTGGTAATGTACCAATTTGTGATTCTGTAGCATCTAGAATCAAAAGAAATGTTCGGGTCAGAAACAGGCCTGTTTCCTTACGTGATTTTGTTTAAGTTTATTGTGTTCATTATTTTACATTTGTGCTTTATTTAAAGGGGGAGATGTGTTATATTTTGTATTTAGTGCAAATACATCATTTACATGTATTTTGATCTATCACTTTAAGGCATGAGACTTGTTATCTTCTGTAATTGACTCTGTATTCTAAACAATACAAGTTCTCTGAACCTTGGGTAAAGGAGTTGGCTACTTTCTTCACGGCAAAAATCAAACTGATTCAAGAATCTTTCCCCCCCTCCGCTCTCAGTTCACCCCTCACAGACTGTAATCCGTCGTCCTTTTCCTCTGATTCCTGTCCTACTTTATCGGAGTTTCCAGTTCTGTCGGAATCTGCGTCTCTGGATCTCATACTTAGGATTAAATCAGGCTCTCCTTTGGACCCTTGTCCGGCGGCCTTTCTAGCTAGTAACGCCAATATTCTGAACCTGTTAATTAATCCTGTTCTGAATCTGTCTCTGACAAGCGGTACTGTCCCGCCGGCCTGGAAGAAGGCAATGGTTGTGCCACTCTTGAAAAAACCTGGCCTTGATCCGGAGAAGCATGTCAACTACAGACCCATATCTCTCCTGCCCAGTCTAGCCAAGATCGTTGAGAAGCACGTCCATTCTGTGCTCTCCTCCTTCCTTGAAGACCATGGGTTACTCCACTCTACCCAGTCAGGCTTCCGCTCCAATTTGAGCACTGAGACCGCTCTATTGAAAGTGAATGAAGCCATCAAGGAAGCTCTCGACTCAGGCGGAAGAGCTATGCTGGTGATGTTGGATTTGTCGGCGGCTTTCGACACTGTCCCACATGAGGCCCTCCTGTGGAGACTTCACGAGGTCGGTCTCAGGGGGACAGTGTTGAGCTGGCTTAGATCTTACCTAGCGGGCCGTCGACAAGTGGTCTGGGCACCCCGTACTCTGCAGAGGTGCCGCCAATGGATGTTGGAGTTCCACAAGGGTTGGTGCTTAGCCCGACCCTTTTCAACATCTTTATGACTCCATTGGCGGTGTTGGCGGAGTCTCTGGGTGCCCAGATCATATCATACGCTGACGACACCCAGCTGCTCTTCACCTGTAAAAAGGGCACAGAGTTTGATGGGGAGAGCATCCGTGGTTGCCTTGGGGCTGTTTTCGACTGGTTTCAGCGAAGCAGCCTCAAGTGCAACCCCGACAAATCGGAGGTGCTCTTCTTTAGATGTCAGGTAGACCCGCCTTGGCAGGAATGGTGGCCAGTGAGCATGTCACCCCCTTCTTCTTCCTCCTTGGTTGCAAAAAACCTGGGGGTTAAAATCGACAACACCTTATCACTGAAATCCCAAATCACAGGTCTCACCAGTACTTGTTTTGGTCTGTTAAAAATGCTGCGCAAATTCCTTCCACTGCTCCCTCTGGTTCACAGGAAACTGACGGTACAGGCTTTAATTTGTTCCAGGCTCGATTATTCAAATGTCCTCTACCTTGGCTTGCCAGACTACCTCCTGCACAAGCTGCAGGTAGTCCAGAATTCTGCGGCAAGGGCCATTTTTGGCCTACCCCGCCATGCTAGGGCTTCGGAGTTGCTTTTGTCCCTTCACTGGCTCCCTGTCAGGAAGCGGATTACATTTAAGGCCCTCACATTGGCCCATAAGGCACTCCACTCAGTAGGTGCCCACTACATCCAGAAACGGCTTTCCCTTTACAAGCCATCTCGATCTTTGAGATCTGAATCTCTTGACCTGGCAACTGTTCCATCCATTAGGAAAGTCAGGATAGGTGGACGCTCGTTTAAATATCTCGCCCCGAAACTGTGGAACTCCCTTCCCATCGATCTGCGCCGCATTCCCAATCTACTGGCCTTTAGAAAGGCCTTGAAAACATGGCTCTATAATCAATAACTGATATGTTCCCTGCTCTCCTATTTCTCTTTTCAGCCATGGGTCAGAAAGCGCCGGGACACTCCTCGGAGTAGCCGAGCGCTATATAAGACACCCATTAACATTAACATTAACAGAGCTTTGTTAATGTAGCATTCTGTACTAGGAAGGCAGTTGTATCCTGTTGCCATCTAGTCAGGACTTATGCTGTGCTGTTCTACAAATAAACTTCTGAAAACCTTCTGGATTGAATTCTTACAAACCCTCACCCCCCAAAAACATATTAACTCCTACTCATCCCAACATATCTCACCTCATCTTTACTTTCAATAGTAAAGATAAACACTTTCACACAACTTATCATCAGACCAACATTCATAGCGTGCCACTCACCTACTGTAGCTTCTCAGTCCCCATCATAACTACACTCTGTAGCTCATTAACTCACACTCTCTTTCGAAGCATATACTTCTCTGTTATTGCAAGTAAAATTCCCAACCTAAAAATCCCTGCGTTGATAAATGCCCAACTGAGAACTCCCCACACAGAGAAGGACATAAAGAGCTAGCATAGAATGGAAAACCTCCATAACTCAAAGAGCATGACTGTGAAACTTGGATATCCAACCACCCCTATGTCATGCTCAACAACATGCCACCTAATGATGTAGTATCCCAGGGTCTCAAATGCCGCAACTCTGAACACAATTTATCTATATCATCTCAAACTGAAAAGAACAGAGGATAGAAATTGAAGATTTAACAAGCATTGGCATGGCCAATAGGTCTCGCTTTTGGGAACTTATAAGTATTTAGTTATGCAGCACAATATCCTTAGTGCAACAACATTAACTGTTGCATGGTTAAACACTTATAAGCTCCCAAAGGCGAGACCTATTGGCTATGCCAATGCTTGTTTAAATTGAATTTAGGGAGAATAGAAACGCAAAGCTCTGAACTTTCAAGGCACCTAAATAAACACAATGATTCATGGCATGCTTATTATCATCAGATTTCAAATGGTATTGAGCAAAGTCTGATAGAACTCCGTATACCTCGCAGCATCTATTTGTGGTGAGTAATGGCAATTGACAATCTCTGTAAAACAACGTGAGACTGGTTCACACACAAGAGCTTTGAATTTAGCAGTTCACTGCGAAGAAGCATCCAAGTGGCACATGCAATTAACTCTGTGTTTATGGAAATCCTTGCATTGTGTTTAACTGGATTCGTTTGTCCTGATTCTTGATTTTCAGATTAGTTTCGAAACTAAGTCAAGTAGAGCAGATAATTATGAAACCCTGAGCTTCATTACAGGCATGCCAACCCATCAACCACTTACGTCTCTGCAAACTTAAAGGCAGGGCTACGAGTGCTCTGCTGCTTGTTTTTCACTCCTTGTATTCTGTTTTAGGACTGTATTTATTTTTGTCTTTCAGAGTACACAGTGAGTAGAAATGGAAGCCTGTATTTTTCTCTTCTTTACGCAACAGCGATGCATGTGTCTTCCCCACGGCCGATAACGTCACTGGTATTCTCGGGCTGACAGGCCTTCCCCTCCTGTTTTTTCTCCCCCATCTCCTCTGTGCTGTTAAAACTCACCCCTGCATGCCGAAGATAAGAAGGAGTGGGCGAGCCCACTTGTGAAAACATTTGGTATTAAAGCATGCTACAAATGCTAGCGGGTCTCCCGATGATTCATAGGAGTGTGGGTGACCCTTCACGAAGGCTGACGGGAACCTGTTGTTCTCCGCAGTATAACTTCAGTGAACCTCCTTTAAGGAGGTTCCTTCCTAATGCAAGGTAATCAGGTTCTTTGCACACCACGCCTTACTTCGTTTTTGTTTGAATTTAGTTCACCAACCAACACCTCGTTTCTAAAGTGTCATCTGTTCTTGTTGTTAAGGCCTACTACTCCTGTACAACGTTTAGATCACTAAAGGGTTTTCCCATGGGAGTAGTGTGGGCATGGGATGCTGGCAGTGTCTGTTGTCTTATATATTGGAGGATTGTAGTTATTTTGGAATTTCCCACTTTGACGCGATTATCTTTTGCCATTTTTACTTCATAAACACACACAATATATTTTTTTCCTATTTACTTCAGTATGTTGGTTTTGTAAAGCGCATCAAAACCTGCTAGTGCTTCCAGCAGGGTGCAAAAGTGGGGAGGGGACTAGAATTAACTCTGAGCACCAGTGTAAAGTGTATCGGCTTCTGTGTATAACTAAAGCACAGTAGGTATCTTTGGGGCATATTACCAAGGAACGGCTTAAAATTATCGCCGCTTTAGCAGCAGGAAACTGCCGCTAAAACGGCAATAGTGGGCTTGATAATATGCTGTAGAGAATTCCAATAGAAGCCCATGTTAACACCAGAACATGGGCTTCTATTGGAATTCACATGGGCATATTATCAAGCCCATTATCACCGCTTTAGCAGCAGTTTCCTGCCGCTAAAGCAGCGATAATTTTAACGCCGTTCCTTGATAATATGCACTTTAGTGAGTGAAAGTTTTGAGCTATTGTTGTTGCAAATAATAGTGCAATGCCAATAGATCAAATTTCAGAAAGGCAGACCTATTGCATTGCAAACGCTTGTTTTGGTATGGAGCCCATCTTGTATTTTCCTCATCCCGTGGTTCAGCCCCGGCATCGCGAAAACTGCAGCCCCGGCCGCTATCCACTTGTCTCCAAGTTTGGTGTGGAGACTGACACTGAACTGATGCCAGGTGAATAAATCCACCATCCGGCTCAGCACTCCGGGCTCCAGCGCAGCGCTCAGAGCATGCAATTCCCCCAATTCACCCACTATCGAGTCCGGCTAGCGCCTCTTATCATACCTTCCCAAGCGCGCCCTCTTCGTTGACTTGGATCCTGACTCAGATCACAAAGCAGTTTACAAACGATTTCCACATTAAGGCTGGGAGAACTGTCCATTGTCCGGCGCCATTGCAGCCGTGCAGCTCTTAGAAGCGGCCCACTCAATGCCCTGGAGCTCTCGCGGCCACCGCCGGGGCAGAGGGACATGGTAAATTTGGCTTAAATGTTCAAAATGTAACATTGACTTTTGCGGGGTGTGATGCTTACTTGTTAGTGGGGGTTAAATTGAAGGTAACCCGAAAAGGGATGTTCGCAACTAAGCAGCATCGTTGTTCACATATTTTAATTTATTTATTTTATTCTTTTTTATAAAGCGCAGACTTTACCCAAATGTGTCAAAGCGCTGTCATGTGTGCAAAATAATTAAGGGCACGAATGTATTTAGCCGTTGTTTAAATGAAAGCTCCCCTATTTTTAATTTGGCTTGTGTAACCCCCCATACTACGCAGACGCCACTCATCTGTTCACCACACAGCCTTGGGACACATACACATTGTGCAGCCTCCTCTGCTTACCACAAAAAACCTTCAGCTTTATCCACTACCGCACAGCTTCTTACAGCTATCGGTATCGTCTGTCACCTTCGGCCTGGAGACATCCCCCCACTCCACCCCCAGCCCCCCACCCCTAGCCCCCCCACCCCCCCCCCCCCCCACACACACAGTCACACACACATATATCCCTTTGAGCTTTGACCCTTCTGCACTCCACCCAGACATCTGGAATATGTGCACCCCACGCAGCCACTGTTCCACTCCTCTACAAACCACACACATCCCTTTGACCATCTGAAAACATGACCCAAGTGTCAATAAAAACAAGCATTTGCAATGCAATAGGTCACGCATTTACGCGTTTGAGCTATTGACATTGCAAATAACAATGCCTTTTATTTTTGTTTTTGTTTTAAAACCTAAAGAAAAGGCATTGACATTTACAATGCCAATAGCTTAAACTCGGGTAACTGCGAGACCTATTGCATTGCAAATGCTTGTTTCATTGTGCAACACGCTTCAAACCTAAAGCGTCAGTTTGTTGCCCCCTGTTTCACTAACGGCCTTTCAGTATTTGTGATTTAAGCTGGAAGAGTGTCAGTGTGTAGTATGCTTCTAATTTATGTGCACCTCTCCATTGTGAACCGAACGCACAGCGTGGGAGTAGGTGATTGGGATTACCTGTGTCTTCTGGTTCCAAAAAGCCTAGCAGCGCAGAGTGCTCTTCACAGTGACTTTACTACAGACAGCGCACAGGGATGTAATGCAGTCTCCTGCAACTCCAATAAGCCAAGGCCAGTTATTATCTTTGAGATATGGAGACTCAGAGGTCCCTCGTCGCATTCTGCGTGTGGGGGAGAGGGACATCCTTTTTTCTTTACTCC